>NW_007579511.1:56633-127276 GCF_000690725.1 Stegastes partitus | reverse complement strand
CTGAGATCAGGACTCAGATCTCCTTTTCCTTGCCGTTGAAGTTCTAGTTTCTTATGACTTGCGTTCTATGACTTTTATGCCTCCGATCTGTTTTTGCTTGCCGGATGAGAACGTAAACATCTAAAGTCCCTAAAACATTTCCACAGTCCTTTATGTCACTATATATGTGGGCTAATTCACCAGAGTAGTGGGCTGTGCACCACATCGACCTTATCACGGTCATTTGGCAGACGTGGTATTAATAGACTGGGAGGGGGCACCTGGTGGCTGTCTAAGCTATGGTTGTCATAGTAACAAGTGTGCCTGAGTCTGTATTCATTATTCAGTGCGTCACATCAAGGTACGATCTCAGGAGTAGTAGTGGCACAAGCGAAAGGACGGACTGGATCTTGATCTTTCCACCAGGTGAAGAGCGCCTAATCCAATGGCATTCTTTTGAAGTTGAGTTTAAAGCGTCCTCTTCTAGTCTTTGGAAGAGTTTCTTGCAATTATTTTGGCACCTTTTCCTCATCTCGTAGTACATTGTTTGGGGCGCTGCCTCGCTGCCAAATTTTCAGAGCGCAGTGTCTGGGCTGTACCTGAACTAGAGGGCTTATAATCTATTTTCTCTCTATGAAAGTGAAAAGGTTTAGAGGGATGACTTGACAGTTCTGCAAGTAAGCAGCAGGCCCAGTGTGTCAAAAGAAAAAGGGAATCAAAGGGAAATCAAGTGCAAAAGAGAACATGTCTACAGCAGACGCTGCATAACATAAAGGCTTCTCGTAGGAAGCTAACAACCATCTACACTCCTTAAGTTTGTGTAAATGACTGGCAATTGTAATCAGGGTTAGCCCAAGTGGGAATTTCTTTTGTTTTGTGTAATTAAAAAGTCTTTGTTTTTATAAAAATCAATATTGAAAATCCTTATGCTCTAATCTTGTTCCTCCAACTTATTGAACAGTTCATGTGTTGCATGAAGTAGATTTTCCATAAACACAAACATCAAATTTTAGCATCAGTATTATGTGGTGGCTTTATATCTGGAAATAGTGGCCAGTGTTTGCTTCTTTGCCTCATGTGGCTGCTGCATGATGAGTCAGTTATTTAATTATGTTGTAATATAATTATGAATTTGTTTGTTGTGGGTCCAACAAGGTTTTGAAATGATATTACTACAAACTTTCTGTAAGTTTGTCAATATGCCGACTTTGCACCATTTTGAGGTGTTGTTCTTTATTATCGTTGCTTTTTAATTGATGCTGTCTTGCGTAATGCGTAAATAGACTATAGGAACTTTCATTTTTTGTTTTGATAATCTACCCAAAAGAGTGAAAACAGTACCGTCAGAAGTTTGCCGCCTGTTGGAATTTATCCTCCTTTTAAACTGTGCCAAATTAAGCTCGAGCCAGCACAATTACTTTTCTCTTTCTCAGATGTAGAATTAAGAGAAAGCCCTGACCTTTGAAGTCAACCAAAGTTGTAATTTTCTTTTTTTTTTATTTCACTGCAGGGGTGTGAAGTAATTGCTTTGGTGATCTGCTCCTTTTTCAGCCCATTAATACTTGCATCAAGACGCACCTCACGCTTCCCCCGTGTGTTCCATTACATGCATCCCTTATCGTCAATGTCCTGGTTTAAATACAAAAGAACAGGTGAAAGGCTTCCCACTGACAACGTTAGTATTCATGAAGTACCTCCTCCTACCACAGAGCCACACATGGGAATACCTTCCCACATCCTCTCATTCATAACCCAGAGCACATCTCACTTCTGCGCTACTTCACAACAGAGTTCCACCGCTGGACAGTCTCCACCGGGATCTCACTGCTCCCAGCTATTGCAGCTATTACCTTCTTTAACCTTCATTTATCCAGGCTAGGTTTCCTGAGCTGAATGGTCTTTTTCAGCAGCAGGCTGCACACATTTACACTGAATCACACCTGGGAACTGCCCAGTACAAGCACAATCTTATCTGTCAGCCAACAGCGGACCAGAGCATTTGGGGGTTAAGTGCCTTACTCAAGGGCATGGTAACAGTGGGTAAGAGAGGGCACTAAGTAATGCATTGCTGCGGCTGATGCTATCAGCCAACACTGGTTTCAGATCTGAGATACCGGTCAGTTACAAATTGAATGAAAAAAAACAACAAGATAGAACATATAGTATTTCTTAGTTAGTGTTTTACTGATTGGAGTGGGGAGCACTGTTTAAACAGGTCAATTCACATGGGTTGAGAAGTGGTGACTGTGGAGGCCTGACAGTGCCAAATCTGTAAGTGTACGTTTGTTGTCAGTTTACTGGGTTGAGGTTATGTTGTTGAGCTTGTTGGCCAATACAGTAGGTAACAAAAACAGCTGTTAAGAAATACCAAAGACATTTGAGATGAATGTTGCTTAGTTTATCCACCACACAGAGCTCAGAAGTGTATTTTTATTTAGTTAGATTCGCTTGATATAGACAAGGGGAATACACCTGCCACTGGCACTGTTGCATTCTCCTAAACTTCCACCATTTTTGTGATTAATTTTTCCCAGTCCCATCCACTGGTGAAACATCTTAGCCTGCAACCTGCATGCTGAAAATGACAAGTTTTGACAAAGATTTGGATTGTTTGGATCATTTGCCTCCTTGATTCTTCTGGCGAATGGTTGCAAAGATCATCATTTGCTGTCTAACAGGGAAGTTCTTGCACTTTTGTTTGTCGCTTATAGAAATTGTGTAATTTTCCAATCATGTTCCACCAAAAGAAAAGTTCCCCACAGACACTGTTTTGCAGAGGCACCATCGCTGCATCCTGGGCTTAGCACTGGCCCAGGTTAGTTTGAGAGAAATCCAAACAAGCCAGAGGGTTTTTTCCCCAATTAAATCAGAATATTGGCTGGTGTGTGGAGAACAATTCTCCAGCGATGACACAGCACTGTGGCGATAGGTCAGGCTATGCGACACCTGCATGTCTCTCCCAGTACATACCCTACGCTTAAATGAACAAATTCCAGAGATCCTATTTGAAATGTTTGAGGGTTTTTCTTGTTTTTGTTTGTTTTTTAGCTTTCTGTATGATTTAATCTTTAGAAGTAGGATAGCTCCAGATTCTGGCTTGCCTTAATCCTCCTCCTACCTGACAAGGCATCCTATAGCCCTCGATAGCATTTCTGAGAAGAAGCTGGAACATAACTTGTATTACTTTTACAAAAACAGTAAAAAAAAAAAAATAGACGTGTGTGTTTTGCTCTCTGTGCACATTCTGCATTGAAGTGAAGTGCCATCATTTCTGAGGGAAAACGGGAGACAGAGCGAGATGTTAAGCAGGACCCAGCAGCACTTGTTTATGTCCTCTACCTTTTTATGTTCTGTACCTCTGATGTCGCATCGTGTTGCTGATGGTGCAGAATTATTTATGAACCAACCGACACATTTTTGTTGAAAATGTGCGGGCGCATACAGGAGTGGCTGCGACTGTCAGTAATAGTTTGTTGCCTCGAGCAGCGTATTGATTCAGGCTCTACACTAGACACAGCATCACTATCTGGATGTTATCAGTTGGCCAACATTGTGGCAGACGAGTGAAGATAAAGCAACCTCGCCTCGAGCTAGCAACGCTCGCATGAACGTCACAATTCACACCGATAAAAAATTAAAACGCATTAGAGCAGGTGTTTCGTCAATTTATTCAAAATTCGATTTCAAGTCACTGTTTGCAAAAGAACACATTTTTAAAGGGGTTTAATAAACTTTGGCAAACATTTAGACGTACTGGGCATGAAAGGTTTTGCAGTAACTTTTTCTTTAGATATTGCTCATTGCAAAAATAATAATTGTGTTTCGATTTCTATGCTTTTGTACTTCAATTGCATGGCTAATGTACAGATGGCACATTTATAAATAATTCTCTGAGTAAAAAAAATTAAAAAGTGGATTGTGCAGTCTGGCTTTAAAGGGAAAAAAATGAAAAAGCTTTCCTCATTTGGCTGATATCATAATAACAGGCTGGCCGACACAAACCAAACACATGCATTACTACAATACATTACAGTGCAGAGAGTGACAGCCGCATCCATTCAGCCAACATTTATGTGGTGTTTACTACGGCAAGACTTTTAAACTGTCAGCTTTGTGACAAAAATGCAGCAGCATGCAGTTTTTAGTCAAAAATAATGAGATGAGGGAAACCGGTGCCGTAATGAGGAATCAGATGGTCGAAGCATGCGGCGGAAACCACACGAAACTTTCTGAAAGGCCAACAGGCAGCAAGAATGTGTGTGTTTGTGGGGTGTGAGTGTCTTTCATTCTCCCCTTGATGAAGAGGTTTGTGTTTTTGAGAGTCGTACTTGCTTGGCGGCGTGCTCCCGTGTCAAAGCTAACAAGCTCAAACTCCTCCTACCGTCATCATCTAGTGTCTTTTTATTTTGGGTACGGAGAATCGCCGTTTGTCTTGTTACCGTCTTTTTGTTGCCCATCCAGTGAAATGGTTTTTGCAAATGTATTGTGATTTAGGTCTCATATTGGGAGGACGGATCTGTTGGGCTCTGGCACAGACACTGGTGACATAGAGCAGCTGGAAGTGAGCGTTCCCAGTTCTGTGACTGGCCAAAGTAGCCTTTAGCTAGATTACATTGCTATGAGTTGCTGTGAGAGATTGGCCATCGGGAAGGTAAATCTAACTTTTAAAATAATTAGCACTGACAAGTTTTTTTGTTTTGTTTTTTTTTGCAGTTAGACTCACTGTGTGTAGGCTCGCTGTTTTTGTGATTTTATGGTTGGGAGGATTGGACAAAGCTGACAAATTGCGAGGGTATTATTCAGCTCATTTGGAAACCGGGGAGGTGACACAGGTTGGTTGTAGACATTAATTTCAGGCTTGTTGAGAGTGCCAAGAGCGAACTACAAATTCATTATAATAACAGAGGACGACTTTGGTTTTGTAAAAAAAAATCCCTTGTCTCTGTTTTGACGTGCAACTTCTGCTGAACCACTTTTTAAACTGCAACTTTCTACTTTACTGCTTGGATTCAGCAGAATGCAGCCAGATTTGCTGGGTTATCAGTCTCTATGCGAGCAAGTGGACCATACAAATCAGGTAATATGCAAGTTTCAGAAATACACAGAAGATTGTGCAGACATCAGGTTCACAGAGCCAGCAGAGGAATTTTCAGCCTTCAAGTGCATCCAGGCCAATCTCTCCAAAGAGGGTTTTATTAATTCTCTCTTACATCTGTACATGGTATATTTTTACGCTGCATTGTTGTTGCTCTTTTAAAAATTTTTGCACGTTGTATAGTTTTCACACCTCTTCTGAGTTTTTATTTTAGTGCTTCTGTGAATAGATTCTGTGCTCAAATGTTTTATGTTCAGTATGAGATGGGTGGTCATAACATAACACAGCATAACTTCCTGCAAAGAATCAATAAAGCATCTATCTGTAATAACCCTCAGAAACCTTTAGTCCTGTTAAAATCACAAGTGTTTATACAACAGCAACAACCAAAAGTAGTTGATTCAGAGAAATTAATTATTGATAAAAAATAAATTTTTACTGATTAGGGCACAATTTAAATGATCAAGTCAGCCTAACGTTTGTATTTTTGTGTTGTGGGAGGAAACCGGAGAACTACACAGAAACAGGTGGAGGTGTTTCTGTGAGGCTGCAGTGCTACTCACTGAGTCACCGTACTGCACCGAGGATAAGGGAGGACAGAGGGGTGACAAAGAGGTGAGAGATAGGGAGGTGAGAAGGGTGAAGGAGGGAGAATGTGGGTGAATGGAGGGGTGAGGGTAAGGGAGGTGCAAGGAAGGCCAGGAAATGGTGGAGGCAGAGAGAAGGTGGAGAAATGGGGGAGGCAGAGGGACGCTGGAGGAAAGATGTAGAATTGAAATTAAAATTGAAACAAGTCTGTGTCAGAAAGCCAACAAATTTAGTTGAACTGCACCAGTTCTGTCAAGAGGAGTCAGAGATACATCCAGAAGCTTGTGGATGGCTACCAAAAGTGCCGAGTGTCCCTCTCTCCTCTCATTTCTGTCGTCTTCTAATCTGCTCTTGCACTCATTTTTTTTTCATGCACTGTAAATGTCAAGGCAATTTTTTGCCATCTGTGCAAAAATTCAACCAGCTGTGTGACAATTATAGGATCCCCATCTCCTTCTCGCTCTTTCCTCTACATTAGGTTAAGTTTGACTTACATGCTGTGTTTTATTGGTACTTAAGTAATCAACAACTTGCTTCAAGCAAGTCTTTGCTTCCTGATTGAGATTATGATGGCCTGTTAATGGGGGGGGGGAACACTTACTTCTCAATCCAAGCTGTCCCCTGGGACTGCCGTTTCTTTTGAAGATTTCTCACAGGAGTGTGTATTGATCCACCCCTACATGGCATTTCGTTATATCGGAGAGAGCACAACACTAACAAGACAGCAGGGAGCACTGGAGTGGACAGGTAGTCAGAGTTACTCATCAGATGTGGCAGTGTGACTGCACACAGACGTTACACAGGAAGTGGTGTTAAAATAATTAAGCTCCACTCACATGTTGTACATTGTGCACTGCTTTCTTTTATCATACAGAGAAATAAGAGAAGAAATAAAAGGAAAAGATCAATTCTTGACATTCTCCCTTGTGTTCTGGAAGCGATGGATTGTGCAGCCAATAAAAACAGACACTCACTTCTCTGTGAATGTTACCTACATACATGACATTCAGTCCTGAGAAATAGAAACGAGAGCTATACTATTTTCAGGCTCCTAGCAGACCATTGGTATGTTGTTGTTGTTATGTTATAGATTACATTGAAGCTATGTACTTAACTTAAAAAGAGAGATTTGTAATTTAAACAGCGTCAGGTTGAGCCTTGATCCCTCACATATACACACAGTCTGTGGTAGCTGCAGCAGTAGTGTTTCATTTTCATTTTAGATACCCACATTTGTTTAATATCCGGGTCAACAGAGGGCAATCGTTTACTTCTCTGTCTCGATCATTATTATTCTTGTGTAAATTTAGTTTCATTTATCCAAAGCCTGACCTTCAGAACAATGAAATTCACAGTAAAATCCATCCTCCCCCAAATCCTAACACTTAGTTATTTTATCAGTCTCTGTGACACAGGTAAAGAGTCACTGTCAGTGTGAACTCTCCCTCGCTTTCTAATCTCTGTCATGTCTTTTGTCCATTAATTATCTGCTTATCTTTCTGCCCACCCCCCCACACTTCCCCTCTTCCTTCCGATGAACAATATATTGCCCCGTACTGAACAGATAAACCCCACTGACTGCAGAGTTTTGGGCGAGCTATCAACCGCAGCATCGTGAGCCTTGTAATTAGTGCATCCCAAGATGGATCGGTGACAATATGATGGAGTGAGTTGCTCTCTCATATCAGCAGCTTTCAAATTAGCCGTCACTACTGACTGATGCGGGAGCACCGTAGTCCACAGAATGGTTTTTAATAGTTGCGATACTGCTGACTTTTGTTTTATCTGCTTTTAGATTTATGTACAATATCTTATAACTTCTGCAAAACAAGCATTTTACACAATGCAATAAGCAAATAGCTGAGACACAGTTATACAAATGAATCCCCACTAGTTAAGGATTTAAACTTTGAATATTCCAGGAATCTAGGTCTGGATCTCTTCAGTCCAAAACTCTAGAGATAAAGGAATTCTGTGAGATTACAGGCAAGCGATTAGAAACAGTCGATGTAAAAGTGGGACAATTGGATTTTAATTTGTATGATTTTAAAAACATAATCAATCTGTGGTCACCTGAGAAGGCAATAAAATATTACATTTTCTTCTGTCAACATCATGACGATGTATTAGAACCATTTTATCGACAGCTGTGTTTTTGTTGTGTGTGTGACGGATAAAAAGAAAACTAGCATTTTGTGTCATAGTATGGTGTTATTATAATAAATCATAACAGAATCTATATAAAAGATTGATGTGTCCTCTAGGTAAAGCCAGCGCAAAAGTGCCTTAAACATTAACTCTTTGTAATGGCCAGCAGGGGGAGACTTCTCTAGTGACAGGAGGTTTATGAAAAAATAATCCAATTTCTCCTTTGACTTGTTACCTCAGTAAATATTTGTCCAAAGAGTTTATGGTCTTCATCACTAGGTTCAAGTCTCCTTTAATACAGCATGATGTCCATTTTGTAAATCATGATCCTATTTAGAGCAAAATAGACAATAAATGCTGCGTCAGGGTATGGCTACCTTGTGATTGACAAGTTATTACTGTGCATAATGTCCTTAAGTTCTTTGTTAGATCCACCTCGTGCATTGTCACACACAGGGTCAACAAACCATGATGACTTCTCATTATGATGGACAATTTCCATTAATCCATCCATTATCTGTACACTGCTTAATCCTCACTAGGGTCGTCGAGGGCTGGAGTCTATCCAAGCTGACTCAGGGTGAAGGCAGGTTCACCTGGACAGGTAACCAGTCTATCACAGGGCTACACTTAGAGACAGACAACCAAGCACACTCACATTCACACCTACGGACAATTTACAATCACCAATTAACCTCAACATGTTTCTGGACTGTGTGGGAGGAAGCCGGAGAACCCGGAGGGAACCCACGCTGCACGGGGAGAACATGGAGACTCCACGCACAAAGATCCCGGGTGTCCTCATGATGGACAATTTGGGGGAATGTAATTATTTTCTTGCAGATTTGTTTTGCGATATATTCCTGCTTCAGTTCAACATTTAATGCGTAGTAGACTTAAAACATGAGACAGAGCGTTACCACATACTGTTAAAACGGTGACTGTTCCAGAGGAATAAAGGAAAAACTATTGACACAACAGTTTAAACACCGTGTCAGACGCACTGCATGATGTATTTCCTAATTTGCGATTTGCTAATTGCGTCGTTCAAACTGCGATTTTAATTAGGAATTAATTATTTGTTCAGCCCTCCTTCTCACCTATGAGGCAGCATCTGCATTTGTGAAGTGGTTCCTCTTCATTTATTTATATCTTTAATCTGTCGCCCATCTGTGTGTGTGTGTGTGTGTGTATATATATAGATATGAGTGTTAGACATGTGTTTGATTAAGATGAGGTGTGGATCTGTGCGAATGATGAACTGCTTGGATACGTGCGTGTCCACCGTCGCCAGCAGCAAGACCTTTGTTATTGACCCATTAATTATTAGTTCATCATCCTTTGTGGTGCAACACATTCTGCCCGTGCAATTTACCATCTGCTGTCCAATTGTTGTCCGATGTGTCGTTTGTCATCTCAGTGCAGCATCAATACCACTTACCTGCCACTGCTGCCTCACTTGCCCAGGGAGGAAATGGATTACCGAAAGAGAGGGAGAGCCAGGAAGGGTCTAAATGTACAGAAGATGAATTTCGGTGAAACTCGCGCAGGTGTACGTTGCACACAATGAGCGGGGCCTTGACGATCAACATTTATGATTTCCATTAAAGGCGGAAGACATAGATTATTTGAACAGGTGAAGGGCTCTCATTCTTTTGCTCCGTCTCTCCCACACAATCATCGCCTCCCCGGCTGATACAGTACATTCATTCCCTCCATATATCTCAAAGATCTTTTCCCACCTCTTCCTCGTGCTCCCTCCTCCTGCCCGGGCCATTGCGTGTGATTTATACTGAGTCCTAGATAGTTGATCTTTATTCAGCGGGCCTCCAGGCAAGGCTGATAACTCCAAGGTCTCTCATCAATTTTGCCCAGCATTCCTGCCCTGCCTTGCCCCCGGCCGCCCCCTTTCTCTCTCTCCAGACCCGAGCCGTACAGTTCACTTTCTGTTTGTGTTGGTTTCCTCTGTGCGGCGAATTCACAAGCAGCCCAACAAGACATATGTGGTTAAATTACTGTAGAAATAGCTGCAGTACACAACTGGAGTCGGAGATCCCCTATGGCTCCTGAGTGGATGGGCCAGAATGGATGTGAATGACGCTCTCTAAATTGGCCGGCCAGTAGTAGAAAGCAGTTGTTATGCTGCCTATTGTGCAGTCTGCCGCTGAGGAAAGCTAGTAAACACCCCAAAAAGAGGAGTGAGCTTTCTGTTTCCTTCGACAAACCACTTCTTTCATGCGAGTAGTTTTCCCATCATTGGATTTGGGCCTTTGGTCACAGCGATCAGATGTTGATATCTGGTTCCTGTGAAATAGTGAATCTTCTCTTGGACAGAGAGATTATTTTAACTATAATGATTGGGGGAAGCTCTGGGGGGCTTTTTCATTGCCTCTTACTGAACAATATGAAACTAAAGGTAACAATAAATAATGCATTTAGATACATGAGAGATTTGCAATGACAGCTGAAGAATGACGCATAATTTAACATATTTTTTTTGTAAATCAGAAATGAAAATGTGTGGAAATTCATTAAACCTACTACATTAAAATTGCATTTTAAATTATTAAACACTGTATAATAAATCTGTTCAGGGACTTCCTCCACACTGCTCTCACCTTGCACTCTTGGTCTTAGTAATTTGCATTGTTCTGTCCAGTTATAATTGTGCAGTAGACGTAAAACACAATATTTAGGAGCCTATACCTTCAGAGTATTTTTCACTGGTTTTCACCAAAGCTGAAAAGAAAATCTTTACCATTGGGACTGTTTTAAGTTTTTCTAAGCAAAGTTTTTGTAAGTAGTTAGTTATCACAGGATGACTTGAAGTGTAAAAGCTTCTGAATTAAGATTAGGAATGGCTGGCTGGGTCAGTGGGCTTAAGCAGGTATCTTTATGTTTACAGGACAGACTTTTTGGTTTGTTGTTTTCAGAGGGGATACAGTCACCAGAGAGACAACAGGGAAATGGCTTAAATTCTCTTTTTAACGTGCTCATAAACAATTTCCTCCTCAAACCTACAGACAGGTCCATAACCACAGACACGACTGGCTGCTCTTGTTTTTCCTCTATGAGATACCTGGGTGAGGATCAGACACTGTTCCTGGCCAGCACATCAGAGAATTATGGCAGCACAGCTGCTGCCTTGGCTTCATTGCAGGTGGTCTGTGTGCAATTGTGTGTGTGAGAGGGCGAAAGTGTGTTTGAATTGTGTGTCTATCTTTGTGAGGTCTGTTAGCGTTTTGGGAGTGAGAGCATTTTGGCGAGTCCCTGTAAAGGGCTGTTTGAGGGTTAAGACTTGGTTTTAGGATTATAGTTAGAAGGAGGTGTAGATTCATGTTAGGGCTGAGGTTAGACGTGTAGTTGTAATCGTTAGGGGCATGTGTGTGCACAGTGGTGTGTAAGAAATGTCAAAGTCAGTACACCAACTTTGATTTTTGATTTCTTCATGTTTGCACCAGGTGACTGTGGTTTTCTTTTCTTTGTATTTATTTTTCTTTTATTTAACGACCTGGCCAAGAGGCAGCACAGAATAGAAAATACAATAAAAGGAATACGTCCATAAGAAAATCAATACACAAACAAAACCGTCAGCACCGTTGCCTCGCAGCAAGAAGGTCGCCGGTTCGCATCCCAGTGAGGACACCCGGGATCTTTCTGCGTGGCGTCTCCATGTTCTCCCCGTGCAGTGTGGGTTCTCTCCAAGTTCTCCATCTTCCTCCCACACAGTCCAGAAACATGTTGAGGTTAATTGGTGATTCTAAATTATCCGTAGGTGTGAATGTGAGTGTGCTTGGTTGTCTGTCTCTAAGTGTAGCCCTGTGATAGACTGGTTACCTGTCCAGGTGAACCTGCCTTCGCCCTAAGTCAGCTGGGATAGACTCCAGCCCCCCACGACCCTAGTGAGGATTAAGCGGTGTATAGATAATGGATGGATGGATGTTTGCACCAAATGGAACACACACTGTGAATCCCAAACAAAGCATTGCAGTCATGTATTACTTTGACACGGCAGTTGGGAAAACAGTGCTGTCTTGTCAACAAGCATACGCCACGTTACTGGTATGCAGGGCAGCCATGCGACGCCTAAAGAACGTATCGTCAACGCAGCAGAAAGCCTTATACATAAATCAACTTGCCTACTTCAGTGTAATTCTTTAAAAAGATAAAACAAAACAAAAAAAAGATTTATTTTCCCATTGCTGGTTTTGTTTTATGTATTTCTTGAATTTAAGGGTTCTATGTAGAGTTGGATATATTTAGGGAAACCTTGCAGCTCTGTTTGTGAGGCTATCTGCTACATATCCCTCTTGCTGTACTATAAAACCAAAGATAAAAGCTTGGAAATGATCTATTGCTATAATGCTTCTGTTAAAAAAAAACAACCTTTCTGCTATCATACAGCGCTGTTATTCCAAATCCAGCAGGTACCCTCAGCTCGCATTTGACTAATTAGTAGAGCAAACACTCCTTAAATCCTAATGTCTCCCCTGATCTCCTCCACCTCTGCACTGACGCTGAGAGGCTGATTCTGCGTCGACGCTCGCACAAATGCTGGAAAATTAAACCCATTTAGCTTCTCCATATTGTAATTTTGTTATATCTGTGACCTCTACAATATTTTGATGTGTAATTCCAGAGCTCAGCCAGTGAAAGCAAGTTATTAACACAAAGGTCAATCCGGTTTTAAACTGCCTCGGTCCATGGCGACAGCTTGACATTGAAATACAATGGTGTGTGAGCTATATAGCAGCTTGACCCAAACGATTATTTAAGGGCTGGAACTGAAGTCCAAATACTCTCGAGTCTGTGTTAATTCCCAGCTTTAAAAAAAAAAACTAATGATAAATGTAATTGCTGATGCAGGTCTTGTGTCCGACAGCATTAGATTTGAGGCTGCAGCAGATTCTCTCAGGTCGTACGAAAAAGGACATCAAAGTCGTATTTGCCTCACAGCTCCCCTCATTCCTTTCTGCTTCCAGCTGTCGATAGTTTGCCTCTGCCATGGGGGGGCTGTTGTTCTCCTCCCGGTGCCTCTCCCTCCTCATCACTTGTAACCACAGCACAGATTTGCCGCTATTGATCAGAAAACACTCAGCGTTCAGCCTGCTGTTTTGATTGATTTTTGCGACCGGGGCCAGATGCTTTTTCACTTTCATTTCTCTCACCAGTCGAATGGGAAATTAGATGTCAGCTTCCAGGTTTACGAATGATAACCAACAGTTGTCGGTGTGCATCAGGGCTCTTTATCTGTCGGACATTATCAGAATTAGTCGCGTTAGCTAGATTGAGAAAGCTGTGAATGGATGAGTCACTTGGGGCTCGCTGAATGAAACATCACTGACCAGTTGTTCATCATTTGTCCTCATGCACCTGAAAGACGGAAACAGAGATCTCATTTTCTTTTTGGTGGGTCGATTTTTGTATGAAATTCAAATCTGCGGTCTATTTGATATAAGCCACTTGGATGATTTCTCGGTCCCACTTCCCATTAAAATTCTACATCCCCTCTTGGTGAAATAAATGATTTTAGCTAAGTTTATGTCATTAAATCATAGCCCAGGATCAGGTGGGATATAAGTAGGGAATTGTAAATGTATCCTTTATGTGAATACAGGAAAAAAAAAAAAAGTTTGACTGCTAATGCATTAAATGCCAGATCTTACAGGGATTATAACAGTTACTGTAGATTAGCAATGATAAATATAGTGCAGACTGCAAGTGTTTCACATTTTTTCTTCGGGCTCTGCGATTCATTGCGTTCACCTCGAGGTAAAATGATGGCTACTACATTTTTACTTTAATGTACGCTGATACAGAAAGAACTATGTGGGAAATATCGATTTTATTATAACACGCAGTGACACATAAAGTGAAACAAAATCCTTATAGTCAATATTTTTGCAGTCTCTGCCTTCAGTCTGGTCTTCAGTAAATTAAATGCAGCTCAATCAAAATAACATCCAATGTCAAGGATGTTCCACTTTCTCACCTTGAAAAGCTCTTTTGCCCTTTATTGTATTGATTGTCCTCCTGAACAATAAAATGTCCAGTGATTGATTTCTCTGAATCTGCAAAGACAAAACCCTCCTGTGTGCCTCTTCATTCACTCTTTGCTCAGCAATGAAATCATAAATAGACTTGAGTTTGCCAGTTCTCTTGGCAGCCATACAGGTTTTAACAGAAGGCTGTGCTTTGGGTCGTGAACTCCTCTTTTTTTCATCCACACTTCCTTCTTCACATCATTTTGATCAAGGGTGAATTTTTGTGTCATTCATCCACAGAAGTTTGTTAGAAAACGACACCTGTTGCCTTCTGTTTTTGAGGCTTAACAGAGGTTTCTGTCTGTTGGTAAATCTTCTGAGATTATGATCACAAAATGTTTTCTTGACAGCTGACACATGAACACTTGTATCCTGGAAAGAAACACTTGTTTTGCAGTCATGAAGGCAGTTTTCTTCATCTTGCAAATAATTTGTTTGCTTATGTACAAGACTTGGTTTTTCTGTCTACCAGATTGTTTGTAAGTTTTCCCATTGCACCCAACTGTTGATTTGGACAAACCAACAACCTCGTTTATCTTGAGATTTTCATTTTGGAACCTCATTACCATCTCCTTCCTTTCTATATCATATTCATAGATAACTCCTCCAACTCTGAGCCTGCGTGACCCGTCTTTTGCCCAAACTAACCGAAGAAACTCTTGCAATTTGTGGACTCAGTGTTAAAAGTTCCATTCTCCTGCACAGGTCTTCCAATATTAACATAAACCTACCGGAATTAAAGCGGAGACTTTTATGTAGTATTCAATATTTTATTGCGAAATGAATGTGCCGAAGCACACAGCCTGGAGAACGGAAAGTGTGTAACTGTCGAAATACTTGCGGCCTGGACTAAAAGTTGGCAGCTCTTCGAAGTTTAATTCCCAATTAAGTTTGATGTCGTAAATGCACTATTAAATTTCCTGCGACCATAATTTCAGATTGTAAAAGTTAACCTACAAAAAAACAGCTTGTGTGTAAAACGTCCTGCTTGTGAACGAGTTTTGTAATGATCCGATTCAAAGGGTTTAAAACTAATTATGTCAACAATTCTAGTCATGTTTGTATGAGCCAAAAATCCAGCAGGTCAGACATTTGTGTGGAGACAAATATCTGTTTTGATGAACTATGCATTGGGATATTTTTGCCCATTACGCTCTTTTCCTCGGGTCACAACACTGTAAATCTGTGTCTTTGGTTTCTGATTGTGTGCTCCTCTGTGTCCAGGGTGTGACGTACTGCGGGGAAAGCTCTGCCAGCAGTCTGACCATGGCAAACGTTCCCTGGCACCAGGAAGTGGTCGCCTTCGTCCAGCAGCTGGCGGACATGTTGCCTCAGTATGAGATCGCCTGCGAGCACGAACACTCTAACTGTTTGCTCATTGCACACACCAAGGTAAGAACCAGCCTTGGAGGGGAACATGCATCATCGCACACAACATACTGCATCTGCAAACTATAATAATCAACTGATTAGCTACCGAGCCTGCTGGACACCGAAGTAGCTTAAAAACATGCTGAAGCTACCAATTAGAAATGGAGCACCCCTCTTTTGGGTCTAAAATTCTTCACAAAATGTTTTTTTCAGTTTATTGAAGAATCAATCGGCCGTTCTAGGTCCTTAAACGGTTGGTTGAATGTGGGTTTTTCCAACTTAGAAGTGCAAGCAGGGCTAGACCATTGGGTTTATGGTGGCTGCCACTTCAATATAAAAGCAGCATGTGGTGGAAAAAAATGGAAGAAAACCTGCTGTGTGTTGATGCTAACGGCTCATTCTAAGCTATGAAAACCCAAACCTTTGTAGTTACAGGTGATTGATCGATTGTGAATACCACATTCTGCTTCTAGATCCCCATAAATCCTACACATTGGTTCTCTGAACACATTAATCTCCCAGAATTTTGAGTATTTTTTATTTTATTTACTCAAGTGCCAAGAATCTGTGGGTTCCAGTTCATAACGTGTGTTGTCTTACTATGTAGTCCTCGTTGCTAGTGAGTGGCATCTTGATTTTCAGACTGTTTCTCAGACAAGACCAGTAATTTGAAGCTGCCATTATGGAAACTGCAATTTTCATTATTGGCACGTTCAAAGTAGTTAAACCAAAATGCTGCACAAATAAATGGCAAGCAGACGAGCACAATAACACACATGATTTATCCGCAATAAAAACAATATTTTGTTTGCAGCCCTCATGTTGATTTAATTGGCTTAGCATTTTGATATAATTAATCGTGCTTGCTAGTAAAAAGAATTAGTCGTAATTTCTTCCAGAGCTTCTGACGGCATTTAGAGACAAACTGATGTAATTACTGCTAATGCTTTGTTCTAGAAAATGGGATTTTTTTTATTTTTTTTTATTTTTTTAAATTAGCCGTGTTTGTTTTTTCATAAACAAGAAATAGATTTACAGGAAATTATTTTTTGGTCATCGGAGGATAAATTCATACTTTCTATTTTGTCATATACGTAAGTGGTTCTTCTTGAAGTAGCTGCACAACTAAATTAAGAATTGGTTTCAGTATTGAACTAGCGTGGACTTTAAACTCTTATTTGCTCACACATGCCGTATGTGTGCATTGGGTGTAATACGTTTAGGTGAATATTAATTAGATGCAGCTTACTGGCTACTGCAGTGTTCTGCTGCATTTCTAAGCTAGCAGCATATTTGTTGACCCAACAGTCAATATGCAATAGCATTCTTTACACATATAAAATAAATGTGCATGCGGTTATTTTTTTTTTATCTGTTCAGTTTATTTCCCAGACACAGACACACAAATCATTTATTTCCATTCTCTGTCAAATTCGCTTCCCAGACAGCTCAGAAGGTCACCACACATTTCTAGTTCTTAAATTGGTATTTTGATTTTGTCTTGTTTTATCATTTATTTAATTCAACCTCCTGTCTGCCGGCTTTTCGACCGTCAGAGTGGTTTTACTCTGGCGGAGGCTCACCGCCCAAGAAAGTTATCAGTCAGCGGTGGGATCTGCCAAGGCGACTGTCCGTCAATAATTAATGAATGATGATTAATTGCCACCTCGGCTCTCTTTGACAAAGTAGAAATTCAAGAGAGTCTGCGAGACGTCCACACCTCCCCATCATTCAAACACATATAAACTCTGCGCTGTGCTCAATGTGTCGCCGCAGTTTATTTGAGTATCCAGACTCCTAATCCTCCTTTTGTTTTTATTTACTGGGGATTTATTTGCTTGGGACGGCTCACAGATTGATTTACCTCCGTCATAAATCTATGTCAACAGAACCTTACTGGACCCTCGGTATCTGCAGAGAGAAAAGGAAAGAGACAAAAGTTTATTAGACAAGTTCTTCCCCTTGATGAAATGATTATTTTATGTTTTGTTTTATTTTTTTTCAAGCAAAATGTGGCACAAGCTACCTGTCTGATAAACAAATATTCACAGTTTTCAAAGTTACAGAAACCACTGTTATCTTGTTTCTGTAATCATTTGGTTTTTTTCTTATATTATAAGGTCATGATTTGGTGCTATAGAGGTACAATAAATTGATTTGAGTACGTCTATTTCCAATGACCTTCTAAAAAAAACTTCTTTTTTAGCCGTGTCATAGCTTGAAGGATGGAATGTAAGTCTGTCTGCTGGTTGTTTTGTCAGTGCACCATTCTGGTCCAGACTAAAATATTTCAACCAGTGCTGGGTGGATCGACACGACATCTAAATCAATGGAGGCAGAGTCGGTTTTTCCATTCACCGCTTTGGTCCAGACGGAAATATCTCAACAGCTATCAGATGGATTGTCATGTTGTCCAGACACTGAATCCTGAAAGCTTTGCTAATCCCCCCGAGTTTTACCACTTTGAGATTTAGAGATTCGGGATTTCAATTGAAGTGTCTCAAGACAAATTGCCCAGAAATTTGTTGCATACTTTCATGTCCCTCAGGATGAATATAATAGCTTTTGAGATCACTTTCCATCATGCGCTGCCATCTGGACGAAATTTCAATTTTCCAATCATTTGTTTCATAAAAATGTAACTGCAAAACAAATTGCATGACAGTTGCTTTTTGCTTGTTAGCAATTCTAAGCGTACTAAAGTGCTTATCTCGTGTTGTAAACATTGTCCCTGCTTAACATCAGTATGTTATCATTGTCATTATAAACCTGCTAGCGTTGGGGATGTGTGCGATTAGCCAACTAAATGATTTGCTACTCTCAATAGTCGGCACTGCAAATGCTAGTCAGTTAAACTAATTATCAGTATTTTATTGATGTACATCGCCAGTTAACTGTTGCACAGCTCGCTGCCATTAGCTATTGGTTGCAGCTCCAACCGCCGCACACTACTGCCTAGCAATGGTTTGAAAGTGGTGTTAAAGGTTATTGATGAAATTGACTTCAATTGTCTCAGTTTTATGTCATTGACTGGTTTAAGTGTAAATTTCGATTTCATCGTCATTAAGAACATCACTAGTTTGCATGTCAGCATAGAACGTAGTGTAGCCTCAGGCCCTGCTAGCTTAGCTGTTGTCCAAGTCTTATTTTATACAGATAATCTGCAATGCATGCAAGTCCATGAGTAGTATGAATGCCTGTTATTACCGCTGTGGTGATCACACACACAGATACAGTGTCAGACACTCACCTGACACAAAAAAAAAGGGGTTTTAAGAAGCCAGTTGTTCACCTAATTCCTCTCCATTTCTCACACGCCAGCATGGACACGATCAATATTTCACTGAATTGATTTCCACATTCCCTCTCCTCTTCCTTTCTGCTCCATCTCTCTCTCTCTTTTTTTTTTGTCTTTGTGTCATTCTCTCACCAGCACAAATAGAACACTGCATATGTCCTCCTGCTTTGGACACCTGAAATTCATTTGCATCTCCTCGCCTACAACTGTCAGTACTTCCTAATATACACACACTCACTCTCTCTCCGTCTCTTTCCACTTCCTCCACTCAGTCACGCAGATTGCATTATTAGTGCTTGATGCTCTGAAGCCTGTTAAATAGTGTCTGCTGCTGAGCCGCCATGAGAAAAATGAACAGCATTTTGCACTCACTGCGTCTCTTAAGGCTTCTTCAAAAGAAAAAGAAAAAAAGACCTGGAGAAGAGCTTCATTTTTAAACATATACTGTGCCTCCAATTATGCTTTTTGTCCACGGGTGTATTTGTGTTTGTTTGCATGCATATAAACACACACACACAAGTTGTATGAATGCATGTTTGTTTGTGCTGAGTGTGCAGATGCTGTGTTACAAACTGCCAGGGAGAAAGTGTATCAAGGTTATTATAGTAAAAAGAAAACATAATTAGCAAAGTTTAAAGTTAATAAGACAGTAAATTATACCATGGGGGAGATGTGCGCATAAATTCAAAGAAAACTAGCACGTCAAAGCATTTAATAATTAAAAATCGTAGTCTCATTACTGCTAATATGAATAGCTGTGATTAGCATGCAAGCAGAGCTTTGCAGTTAATTTAAGTTTAAGAGGAAAGTCAACACACCTGGGTTTTGAGGACCCTGAATTAAAAGGTGCACACAGTGAGAATGGAAATCCTCCAAATCCCTGAAGCTAAAGCAGAGGCTAAAATGACAACAAAGAGTAAAGGCTGTCATTTGAGCTGTTTATTTTGTAGCTGAGTGTATTTTATCTGGAGTTAAAAACCTCATATAAAAAACTACATTCAGAACAGTAGAATTTATGCTTTTGCTATTTTAGGGATTTAAATGTGAGATCAAAACAAAGCAGAGGCTTTGATGCGATTTGACAGTAGATTGAAATGTCACTTTACTGTCAACATCAGTAAAAGGACGTAGACGCATCTGCATAAAGAGAGGAAATGAGAATAAAATGAATGTTTAAGTTTAGTCAGACATTGGAGCCTTCAGCCTGAATGCCTCGCTGTGCTTTTCATGTAAATATTTACCGATGCGTGCGTGTGCCAGCACGCTGCGGTTTTTGGGCAGTCATCAATAATCCAACAGACTTTGGGAACTGAAGGCATTTTTAGGTTCCTCCTGTGAACGGAGAACCGAATGTTAAGTGTCTTCAGCGTCCCGAGCATCTCCACGCAGCGCAGCCTCGGCAGGAAGAGAATCCAGAATATGAACTCCTCCAGGTTTTAATGTTAACTTACGTAACGGCGAGAGTTTAAAATGCATCACAGGGCGAGCACATCAGTCTCATCTTGTGCATGTGGTCTGTTTCTCTTTACCAAGTAGCAATAGATCCTCTCTGCGCTGACACATCATCATCATTAGTTCCTTTTCAAACTGTGGGATCTCCTTATTGGTAGGCATTTCTCATTTTCTTTGGATCTCTGCCTCTCTCATCTCTCATCCTACTCTCTTCATCAGCCCTTTTCCTCTTTCTTCTCTGTTCTTTTTTTTCTTCCCTTCCCTTTCCCCCCCATCTGTTTTTCCTCTTACTCTGTCGTCTTCTGTCTATGTCAGTTCCATTTTCTAAGAGGATGCTGCAATGAAAAAAAAAGAAGTTAAGGCAGATTTTTCTGACAGCGAAGTTCACTCACAGACCAGTGCTATCAGTAAACATCACATTAAGTGTATTAATATCTATTAGTACCATAAAGAATAAAAATACCTTTAAATATGCACCAGATCTTGAGCTCCACCTCCAAATGAAGTGAATTATTCTGAGGTGATCGCCACCGAAAGCTTTATAGTTATGTAAATGAAGTGTAAATGTGCTTTTCTGTCATTTTTCATGCAGTATTTATAGTGGTTTATTTACAAATAAAACCAAATACAGTGTAGTGTGACGCTTCTTTCGATTACAGTAGCGTTAATATTTGATTTTAATATAACAGGTGGCTGTTGTGATTTTTTTGCATCCAGTTCGGTGGCAGTTCTGTAGTTCATTCATAGTTGTGTCGTCACTTCAACCATGTAGGAAATGTTGTGTGGAATTACAACTAGATTACATTCGTGAAAGGTTCCTCACACTGAGCAAAGTGTCTGCACAACAGGGAATGGACTGTTTCCTCTTCGTTTAAAGAGCATATCTCCATGCTGTAGCAGAAGAAGCATGCGGTTTAATTTCAGTTTAATTCAAAGACGGAGATAAGAGCCGTTGGTCTTCCATTCGTTCTCTTTGACTGCATGTGTCAATCTCAGCTCAGCGGCACGTGTTCATACATGAAGCCACCTTCTTTTATGCTCAACGAAGACGCTGTCACGAGCATCTTCAGCGATCCCGAGCAAAGACGCTGTTAGTTAAAACAACAGGCCGCCTTGTTCTCTTCCCAGACAGCACGGTTTTGCTTTGTTGCTCAGAGACTCAAATTGTTTGCCGAGATGTCGGCTGAACAAATATCATCCTTTCTCATTACCAGAAACATTAACTCCCAATAGACGCTGCTTTCTTTTCTCTCTCTCTCTCTCTCGTTCTCAGGCCTCATTAGCAATGCAGCAGGCAGCTTTTCTCTAATGGCTGAGGCAGGCACAAGGTATCTACAGGCTCAAACGCTTAATGTTGTTGCTCCCTCAGAGAGGCATCATCTCCATCAGGAAAGTCTTTAACTGGGCAAATAAGCGTTAGTCCATCATGACTGCATTACGCGTCATTTTAAGCTGCTGTTTTCTCCGAGAACGCCAGTGATGTAATCCTCTGAATTACAGCTGTAGAAGCAGTTTAATGTAAGTCTTAGAATTCTCAAGAAAAAAAACACAAAAAACAAAAGCCCCTTTGCACCCACAGGGAGGTCTGGTCAAAGCAGCCATGAACCTGAAAGAGCTTTTAAATGCTAAACGCTAAGAGCTAAAAGCACAACAGTCGTCCCCGGTGACGACTTAGTGGCATTTTGCGTGCAGTTATAGCTTATCTTTAAAAAAAAAAAAAGTTCAAACAATGCCCTTGACTGAGTTTAAAGTCCTCGAGGACCATTTTAAAGATCAAACTTTGCTGTACACTTTGCCATAAACAGCACTAAACTTCAGGGGAAAGACTTTATGTAACACGGGCTCGAGGCTTTGCTTGCTCTCTGTTTTTTTTTTTTCTCGGTCTTTTCCACCTTTTGCTGTAAACAAGGGAAACATGGTATCGTATCAACTGGAGAGCACTGTTGCATGCTGGGAAAGTAGAGGTCATGCTCTTCACCCCGGTTTGGGAAAACAAGCAGGCTTAGAGAGGCAGAATAATGTCGGAGGCTTTTCCTTCCCTGTCAGCCTCCGTCCTCTCTCTCTCTCTCTCTCTGAAGCCGCTCACAGCAAACACATTCCTGTAGCTCCTCGCTCGCCCGTCCATTTGTCTCCCTCTTTTTTTCTCTTTAGTAAGATTGATAGCGAGCTGGATGGAGAAGTAGGAAGCAGTGATTGATAAAGGGGGCGATTGGAGGAGAAGGGAGGAGGTGGATTTGGTGAATCCACAACCATTTAAAGAGAGACTAAACTTAACAGCGAGTGGCAGATGTGGAGCAAGAAGCTCTATAATTACTGTTGGTCTTCTGATTACGTTTGTAAATTTTTTATTAACACTTTTCTGTTGGTGTGTTAATTCCCTCATGATTGTTCGTCTTTCCCTCTCAAGGGCGTACTTGTATGAAATGTGTAAATATGTACTGGTCTTTTTGAAGGTTTTTCATCTGAAATTAACTAAATTTTAGTTTGCAAAATGATTTATTTTACGAGATCTATTTTTCCCATCATGCCAGAACAGTTTTATCTCTTTGAAATCAGGTAGAGGTGATGATACTGTTTTCTGATTTGGGCTTCACTGACACAAAATGGAATTTGTTGGTAATATTTGCAAGATCTAAATCAACACCGCATGTAGATATGTTATAATTATTAATATCAGTAATGAAATAGATGTTAGTTGTAATAAAAGTCCATTTGAGAAGAGATTCAGCAGTGATGTCTTTGAATTTTGTTGTATTATCTGCACCTTAAGTTGTGATTTTTTAAGATTTTTCATGAATTCTCTGTTTTGGCTGATAAATAATCTTTTGTGAATTCACATTGCAGAAAAGTCGATAGAAGACTTTAAGAAGCTTACAGGTTTCCACACACTGTATCGATCAGTAAACACTGCCTGGATTACCGCCGCTCACTCCTGTACCAATCTTGTTTCTGTGTCCTTCCTTTGCGGGCGCTTGCAGTTCAAGGTGGACGGCGAGTGGTGGACATGGATCGACTACGAGCGTTTTCAAGAGCTGGCCCGAGCTCACGAGGAGAGCGGGGGACAGCACAGCTTCTCAGCCCTGGACTACATGGCCAAAACTCCCAGCTGGGCCCTGTTTGGAGCCCAGGAACAAGGTTTTGACCCTGCCGACACGCGCTTCCAACGGCGCAACAAAACCAAAGACATCTCGGGATGCTGACAGAATAAAGAGAGAGAAAGGGTAGAGGTCGGATACATATTGCGTGATCGCGAAGTAAAGTACAAATCAGAATCTAGGGTTCAGTGTTTTTATTTTCATCTTGTTTAAATCTCTGAGATTACTTTCTTAGTGTCCGCAGTTGCCCTTGTTCTCATGTGGACTAAGACTCTCCTTTAATTTCCTGATGTTTTTTATTTTATTGGCATCACACCCGAGATTAGCCAAAACTGCCGAGATCACTTCCGTCACATTTATTTCCAAAACATTCCCCCTTTGCGTTGGTTTAAATGCTTCTTTTGCATCGAGTTCTGATACGTTCCACTTCTTGAACCGGTGATTTTCAGACATTTCCACGACTTTCTTTGTAATCATCTGGCAGCACTTTGTTAAAGTTGGCGGCGGCTCCATCACCCGCCTTGTTTCTAGTAATTTTTTTTTAAAAATCATTTTGATTCTGTCGGCACAGGATGTGATTCACATGTAAGGAACGGCACCTTTATTTCTCCTTATGTTCTCTGTTGGAGCTAC
Source organism: Stegastes partitus (assembly GCF_000690725.1). Taxonomy (NCBI): domain Eukaryota; kingdom Metazoa; phylum Chordata; class Actinopteri; family Pomacentridae; genus Stegastes; species Stegastes partitus. The sequence goes on along the minus strand of NW_007579511.1, from coordinate 103,573 downwards.
ACAACTTTCCCAGGCACCTTTCGCTCCTCCTCCCACTCGTTAGGACTGTGGTGGTATTTGCTTGGCAGCGAGGGGCTCGAGCAGTGAGAGGAGATCATCAGGACTCCGCTGGGAGATTCTCTTTACAGCGCGGGCTTCGTAATGCTCTCTTTACTGCACATTTTCAGTTCAGGGGTTGTCTCTCATTCTCAGCAGCGTCAGCTCCGCCTGGTTCCACTGCTCCAGGGGGTAGAAAGTATGCAGCGTTTGGCAGGTTTGCTGTGATGTGGTAAGAAATCAGCCTATGGAAATGGGCATCATCTTATTTAAATACCTTAGCACTGAAAATTTGTCATCATTTTGGGTTTGACAATTTGCGCTAAAGAAGGGCTATAATGTCTGATATGATAAAGTGGGTAAAGGAATGGAGACTAAGAAAGTTGTATTGACGTTGAGGAAAGAATAAATCAAAAACACAGAACTGCAAACACCAAATTCTTGGACATTGCCAAGTCTTGTATCATTCTGTCAGGACATCTCTGTTATTTAGTTAATGTCGTTCTCTGACAATAAGCGTTAATTGCAAACTGTTTTTGAACCTCGCTTCCAAGAGAACCAAGCGGTGGGCACGGTCTAATATCCAAACGAACATACTGTAAAAAGAAAAAGATTTAGTAAGCCCCAATACATCCATCCATCCATTGTCTATACACCGCTTAATCCTCACTAGGGCCATGGGGGAGGCTGAAGTCTATCCCAGCCGACTTAGGGCGAAGGCAGGGGACACCCTGGACGCAAACCGGCGACCTTCTTGCTACGAGGCAACAGTGCTACCAACTGCGCCACCTTGCCCCAATACATAGTGCTTCAAAAAACACCAGGCTATCTTACTACTTTCAATAATATTTTGCAGCATACAAGCTAGCTCTCTTTTCTGGCCATCCTCTGCACAGTTACGTCCCCGTATCACACGGTTATATTCAAGCTTGAGCTGCCGACTTCTGCAGCCAGACAACGGTTCATTTGGCGCTGCAGACTGCGACAGTCAATGTTTAAGGCCCAATATTATGGCACAGTAGTATGTCCCAGCTGTATGCATGCTGCATTATTCAATGCATACTTTGTGAGAGTAGCTGCGGTACATAATTTAGGTAAAAGAAAAAAGTATGTGATGTGAAATGCAGCCAGTGTCACCTGCATGATGTTGCCAGTCAGCTGGCACCTGGGCTGCACCTCGAGGTCACTACACATGAAGCAAAAAGGGGTTAGTTCCTCTAAAACGAGAAAATGCATCAAAGAGATTTTGTGATGAAATGTCAGCATAATCAAACCACTCATGACACTGATGTCATCAGTGGACCTAAAGACTCTGTTGGGGACAGATAGTTACTGAACAGACTTCTTTCTTTGCATTGAAGTCTATGAGATTACCACTTTAAATAGACAGTCCGTTTAAAGCTTAATGCCCGAGTATGGATGAAAAATACATCGTCCAGCATGCCACAACAGTCCAGTACCGTTTACTGTTTTTTTTGTAAATCCAGATGTAAAAATCAAGTCCATTGTAATTTGTTTTCTATCAGTGAAAATCTAGATGTAAATGTTGGTTTTGATTTGTTTCCTACGGTTTCTGATGTTGCACTGCCTCCCTTTTGGGGAGAAACAGCAAGTGTGTGAATGTAATAAATGTATTTGGAATAATTTGGATTGTCATTTGTGAATTTCGTACAGAGCTAACGTTAAGGCACATGCCCTGTATTTCTGACAGATATGCTGTATTTTTTTTTTTTTCCCTTTTCCTTTCTTTCTTTTTTTGTACTTTTTACAGGGAACAAAGTGGAAAGTTGACATTTTAAGACCACCGTAATTGTGGTGAAAGCTTTCTGGGCTGCACTTAGAAGCCAACACAAGAGTGCTAATTGAACAAGAATGGAGGCAGAGGTGAAGTTCAGAAGTAATTCAAGACTACAATAGCTCCTATGACTCATTTTTTTAAAAATACAAAGATATAATTTTGGTCATGCTCGTATGGATTATATAATATGAATGTAAAACTACAGTAAGTTGATAGCAGTACTGATGGAGGAAATTATTTTGAAACACAAAACTGAACATCGCAGAGCAGACTTACATTATCTTTAATACAATACATATACAACAACAATACAACATAAACTCAGCTCTTAAGACATTAAGTTGTAATTTCTCAAAATATCTCTCTCACACAGATGCTTTTTAGTCTAAGTTGTCTCTTCTGGAAATCTGAAGATCGTTGTACAGCTGACAAATGACAAAGGTTTGGCCTATGCAAGGTTTTCTATAACCGCACTCTACTCGGGTTGTATGTTTTTTGATTACTTTTCTGACTTGTTTCCTAACTTTCATCAGCAATTACCAAACAAACAAGAAAAGAAGGACGTCTGGTTCCAGGTAAGAGGCTGCGCTGCACATAATAGAAAATGTTTGAGATTTTACAGCTAACAAAAACCTTTCAGTCCCGGTTTCATAATAAAGATGCTTATTCTTAGCCTAATAGCATTTTACTCTCTTGTTCTTGGTGTTCTCTAAAAGGTAAACAGAGATGCCACGGAGACAAAAACCAGGAAGAATTAACATCCATTATGCAACAAGAAGCAAATGTTTTTTCTTCTGAAATGAGGCCACATGTCATCACCTTTAATAGATTTCGAACAGGACCAGCAAGCTGTGAGGCACACGTCTATGCTGATAGATACATACCGTCCCTCGCTGTGTTGTCTCAAATTTACATTATGCGAAGCACGAGAGGGAACTTACCTCTCAGCGGGTAAACCATACATGACTGAGGTTGTCAAATACGAAACAGCAAGGGCGCCGATTTTATTGCGTGTACAGTGAAACGCTCATCCTCAAAACAAACCCCTCCTAGAATGGAAAGAGGTTAAAAAGGGGTGTCACCTTCCGTTGACCCTGCTAGTTTGCACACAGGTAGTTCCAGCTGTATTGCTTTGGCTGTACGCACATCACCGTCTGTGTGGTGACAGAAATGACAGGAACAGATCACACGTCTCGGGAGAGGAGACTTGCCTGGAGGTGGTGAGAAGGCCCAGGGGTGTGATGGGTAATGACCCAGTGCCCCAGGGAGCATCAGGTGAGAGGTTACCGAGGACAGCCGCTCTCATATGTACGCTCACCAGCCACTTTATCAGATACACCTGTGAAATGTCACTTCACTGCCATTAATTCTCCTTTTTGAGTGTCTATATATTTAGAGTTTTGCTTGATATTAAAAAGGCACTTTGTTTATTGTTGTGATCATAATGGGCGATGGTGGTTTGCTGGACTGTATTGCATTTAAAAGGTGTTCCTAATATTGTTGCTCCCTTTATGTAATGGAGTGGAAATGTGAAAATTGAAAGCATGCATTTTTTTTCTCCCCGTAGCACCGTCGAATGATATTTCCTGCTTAATTTGTTTAGTCTTCTAATTTAAAACCTGCAAAGATACGAGTTTGCATCTGTCAAACATATGTTATTTAGATACGCAGCACATTGTGCAAATGCAGCATGGGTCATTGCCTGCTGTTGTGTCTTTTACGTGATTAGCGTAAAGTGCTAATGGCATAGAGAGCATAATGAAATTCATTTTGAAATCTGTCCACAGTGGAATCATGAACATAACTGTGTAGGATTGGAAATGATCATTGTTTCAGGACTGACATCTTTTGGCGCTCTTGAGACTTGTTTATTTTTATGGTGCACTCTCAAAGTCACTGTGTCCTTCGGCTAAATGATAGAACATAATGAATTCAGTGGTGTTTTCAGCTCTATATGCCAATAGAAGTGTCTCCATGAGATGTTTATCTAATGTTATTGTGGAGCGCATTTGTTGTTCCAGCTGCACTCGAAAGAAGAATTTGTTTGGAAAGGAGGCCACTGTGCTGCACACAACAACAGAAATCCAATTGAACAAGAATGAAACTTTGTCAGGGTCAGAAAAATGAAGCAAGACACAAAGGAAAAAGAAGAAAGACAAGTTAAATGGCTGAACATTAGATCATGGCATCACACACCCTTTGCTTGACGATATTCTCTTTACTGTCAAGAGCAGCACGCTGCACAGTTACAGGCCACGGCTTCATCTTCCAAATATTTCTTCTAGGAGCCGACAGCAGATCCTGCTGTAAGATGAATTTTTCATCATGTGAACGCATGCAGTGATAATTTTTGAATGAGAAATGTGTTTTTATCATCCACCGGCAATCCTCTCTTAACACCAGAGAGACAAATAATTAATAATTGAGACCAACTGAAATAGAAAACATTACAGTTATTGTTTTTAACAGGATGAGTGTGTGTGTGTGTGTGTGTGTGTGTGTGTGTGCTTTGGGCTGACAGGGGAACAGGAAGGGGATAATGTCAGATTTTCTTGTCCTCAGAACTTTTATTGATTCTGTTTATTCGAGTGTGTATCACAGACGTCTCTGAAGGCTGATTTGTTTATTTATTTTTTTCAATTTCAAAAGGATCCTGAAGCCCTAAACCCTCTTAATAAGCATTTAGCTAAAACATATGCAACGCTAAAACACACATGCATGCACACTTGGCTGCATCCAAACAGTGACAGATGGAGACTCAAATGGCTTCAGTTCATCCAAAATTCTTTGTACTACTTTCCTACACCAAGTTTGTTGCAGATGTAAAGCGCCATTTGAAAGCAACGATCCCAAAGGATACAAAGGAGATAATTTTTGGCGTGTAGAAAATGGAATCTCGTCATTTTGAATTGTTTTCCCAGTTAGGTTTGGATTCCAACATGCCTCTCTGGAGACCTGCAGGATAAGAGCGAGAAGGCGAGGGTCAGTTTGTCTGTTTGTCATTAGAACATCAGGGCGTCCTCCAAGCACAGAGACGGTCACTGTCGCCGCACAACGCCTGAAAAATGGCTCTAGGTATGGATTTTTTTTTTCCCCCCCTTGCTTTTGTCCCAGAGGCTTTTGTCATCCGTTTCAAGCTGCCGGTGTTGTGTGCGAGCTCAGAGGCAGCCATTCTGAGGCTGTAAACAGTTTGTGTTCAAGTCCATGTGTCATTCTTCCGTTCTGCTTCCGCTCAACGCTTTGACACGGAGATAATCCGTATTTCTATAAAGGTGGAGTCTTCAAGCATGTGTCTGCACGCCTTCCCAATACTAATGTGCCCCGAACTCAAGGGTACGTGAGAGTGATAATGGTTCTTGCAGATGGCTGGTAAATGTGTTGGATGTTATCTGTGTTTGTCAGAGGGAGAGGGAGGAAAAAAACATGCTCTCAAGTTTTTTTTCTTGCATCACCAGTTCAAACCATTACCCAACCCCCCTGCTTCTCCTCAGCTCCTGTGTTCATGTCCAGCATGTGCATGTGCTGGTTATAACTGTGTGGTCGTGGTCATCTGTATGAGTGTCCTTTTAGGGCCAGATGTCCAGAGAATCTGGCCTCCAAGCGGTCCTCCTTCCCTCAGTTAGTCCTGTCTGGGTCCATCTGTAACGCAGCTTCCCTCCGAGATAACCTGCTCCTGGACTGTGGTGAGAAAAGCCTTTGACAGATTAGCTGTCAGCAAAGGTCTGTTCAGTTTGAGATTTCGCTAAGTCTCCATGCGATTGTGTTGTCCACATTTTAATTGAAAAACTAACAATGTATTGTTATTATTACAATGTAGAGTGATTGAAATTTGTGTTTTTACCAAGTCAGAGCAGCATTACAGACAGAAGGTCCTGCTTGACAGTTTTTTGGGTTTTTTTTTTCAATAAAATTAATAATAATAATTAAAATACCCATAATAAACAACATTTCAATTCCAATTTGTGACACAAACAATGAGCATAATTAAAAACTGCAGATCTCAGACATTTCTAGATGTTATTGTTGACTTTAATCTGAATTTCTGTGTTTCTTGTGCTTCTTGGGGAAGCTTCAGAGGGGCTCTTTGAAGCCGAGCTTCAGTCGTGTTCAGCGCTCTCCATTTCTACATCACTGGCCTCACAGCGGGTGGACGGAGCTCAAATCTTCTGGAGATGATTTTATAGCCAGACTGATGTGTTCATGTGTGTGGATACACTTTGGTGAGACTTCTTTCTTCTCTGCTTTAATCAAACGCTTTCCTAAAGCTCTCTCATTTGATTGGTCTGTTTGATTAGTTAATTAGGCACCCAATTAAGTCCCACAAGATTCTATTTCCTACTTGATTTGACTAATGCAGCTTGGGGTTACTTTTGCTCCTACAGACTTTATTTATTATACTGTCAAGCAGCACTGTAGCTCTTCTGCTTAACATCAGTTCGATCCTTGAATGTGGGATTTTGTCTTAATTCTTTCTTACATTTGCGATTTTTTTGCAATATTAGGGGATTAATCTCAGTGTCGGCATCAGATTCTGCTTAATTAAACTCTATGAGACCTCAAACAACAGATGCATCTTATATTTATACAGATATACATGTCATTTTTGTCAATTTGTCTCGTAGGTAAGTCACAGAAAACACTGTACCGGTTGCATTCTTCACTGTGTTTGTGTCCCTGTGGTTGGAACTGCACCTCTGTGAATAAGAGCTTCCTCATGTGCTCAGATGCCTGTAATCTAAAATGTGTGAAAAGGGGTGACCTACAAACCTCCCTGCACCCAGATGAGTTCATGCCTGTACCTGTACATTCAGATATCTCTGTAAATGTGCACGGGTTTGTCTGTCTGTCTGTCTGCATGTAAATACATTCGAACATGAGTTTGTCCAACGAGCAGATTTGAACAGAGCAGGAGCCAAATGTTAAGCTGCCCTCTGCCAAACAGGAAATTGCTAAAAGTGAGGTTCCTCCACAATACACAACCTTGTCAGGTGCCACATTGCACGGGTTTTCTGGCCATTGTTTCATTGGAGTCACACACAAAATTGCAGTGTCATTAAAAAAATATCGACACATTCAATGTTGCATTCTAATATCACTATAAATTCAATTTTTTTCATTATATTATATTATATTATATTATATTATATTATATTATATTATATTATATTATATTGCTACTGGAGCATTTATCATTCATATTTTATCTCATTCATATTTAATTCCATTTCCCTTCAATTCTAATAATATTTTCCTATACAATATGGTAAATAATTGATGGAGTAATAAAAATAATCACCTCTGAGGTACTGTAGCAGGAGAGCACAATTCACATCCTGAGCGTGTGTGTGCGTGTGTGTGTGTGTGTGTGTGTGTGTGTGTGTGATGTGTACATTTCCGCTCTCGCTGTGTGTTCCCTTCTCTCTGCAGATCATTTTTTTCACCTCACTTGAAGCGTCAGTGGAGCTCAGCTGCTATCACAAGGCAGCAACGCGAATGTTCTGCCAACAGATAAACACACCTGACCTCCTGCTTTGTCAGAATTCACTAAATTAATTTTTCATTTGTGTCACTCATCATCTGGTGTTGTAGTGCATTGTTTAGGGGAAGAAAAAAGAAGGCTCTAAATGGACATTTGCCTGGCGGACGTGTCGAGCTGCAGCATTGTGTTTTTGCCTCTATGGGAGACAGGTGCTGATTGTCTCATATGCTAATCCTGTCTTTAAACAAAGCGACTCAATTAACCAAATGACCGTCTGATGAAGGCATCACCTTGCATATAGACGCTTTATTTTCGAATTAGGATTTGCATTCTAGTGGCATAATGAATTCTCGCCCGACAACTGACTGGTGGTAAATCACACAGCAACGCGATGAATCATAGAAAATCTGTCTCAGTAATGAGTGTTGAAATGCGTGCGGCGTGCGGAGCGATTAGCAGAGATATGTGCTAATTGCCTGCTGTGTGTCCTGGATCAGTCTTTCTTTCCTCAGGCTCAGCTGTCATATGGTCTGTTTCACAACTCATTGAATAAAGGGGAACGGTCCACGGCGAAGTTTGACACCATCAGAAGCAATTAAAAGATCACACTGAAGGTTAAACTCCTTACTGTCTTATGTGCATCTTTTAATTATCGGCTTTGTTCAGATTACTGTTTCCCGGGCGGCTTCAGGGCTCTGATGATGTTGACCTGACTTAGATTTATGCATCTGTTTGGTCTTAGGTGTTATTTTTCAAGAACAGAAACACCTGCATGTTGTCGTGTCATGCAAACACAGCAAAGGGAAAAACACTGCCTGAGGTAAAAGGAAACATCATTTGTCTTGACTTCAGTTTTAAACATTTAAGTTGTTGTGTTTGACTCTAAGAAACGCTCATAAAACCATATTGCATTACAATTCAATCACTCCCAAAGCAGTTTTAAAGACACAAGCTCTTCATTTAGAAAAGCAAATGTATTTACCAGTCTGGTTTGTATTCTGTCTCTCATGTGTAAACGACTGACGGGGCTCTCTTGTGTTTTTAGCAGAAGTTTGCGTTGGATATTTTCTTAGTACGTACAGTAAAACTTGCATTAAGTAAATTAACAAGATGTCCATTAGCAGCAAACACAAAAGTGGCTGTTAAGCTTTCGCACGCGTGTTCAAACAGCCGTTATGCCGCCCCATCACTATGTTGTGAGACATCGTGTTAGCATATTTCCGTAAGAAATCTACATTCTACATCTGGACAGTTTGGAATGTAGATTCAGTTTGTTCCCACGTTAACGCACAACCATCAGAAAGATTGATTAAAGAACGACAAACCTTGCGGGTGACATCCAGAAACCCCCCAGATAAAGACCACAAACTCTTCTGTCTCCTCACTTCTTAAATCTGAGCATGTTACTGCCCCGCGGAGATTAAGCGTGAGAGATGACTGCTGGGTATCAGGTGGAGCATAATTTCTGGTAACCTTGCTGCCCCGCGCTCTGCTGTGTGTTGCTGAGCCCGGAGAGTTTGATGAATGAACCGCAGACAGGTTAGCAGGCAAGAGGCTGTGTGAGTCTGTGAGCTGAATCACACTAACCGGATTATTATCCATCACACAGACAGACTGAAATAAAGACCTCTGACACCTGAATCAGCTCTCGGGGAGATTTTTTTTATTTTTTTTTATTGACTCTTAAACTGGCGGCTGTTGATTCTGTGTTATACATTGTGTTACAAGTGCGCGGTGTTACTTGCACTTAACCTCTTGTGTTAAGTACAAGTCTAGCAAAGTGTTAGGATGCTTGTGTTTACCTGCACGACTCCCACTGAAAAGGGCCCAAATTACCTCCGTGTTTCAGCTGAAAAGAGGCAGGGACGTTTGGGCTGAAGCTTATTTAGCTCTGATGTTTGTTTTTCTTGCTTCCTGTGGTTTTGGCACACAGCCGGCTGTACTTCATTGAATATATGGATTGCAGACAGTTTGCCAAGGAGGAAGCTAGACCTCAGAGCTGAATCACTCTTGCAAGCAGTTTCATAAAATAACAGATTAAAGAAGTCCTGTATGGAAGGCAGTTCAGAAATATAACTTTACATAATTTAATAAAGTACCACAAAGGTGAGGATGTGCATCACGTTGTCTGTGTCGGGTTGCAATGTGGTGCTAAGCCTCATTACACTACAAGTACAACAGTTATGCAACATATATACATGCAGGATAAATGTTTGTGAAACTATGCAAAAGCTGATAAGAGGAGGTTGCACATGGGATTTTCCTTTACGCTTTCTAACATTTTCCTGAACATATTTACTTTGCTGTGCACGTTGCAACAGTCCAACGAGTTCAATGGAAACTGAAGCATCCTCACCGCCCTCGCTTAATGTCTAAACAGATGTATCTGTGAGGGAAAAAAAAGGAAAACTGACATGCATAACAACGCCCAGAAGACCCTTCTTGTGTCTTACAACAAAGGCTGTGTTTTAGAGCAGGGGAGATATATACGTGAAGTTGATTAAATTCATTTCTATAGAAGCTAACTGTGTATATAATCACATATCTGTACATATATTCTCTGATTACAAGCCTTGCATTCCTTTAAACCATCAGCCAGTGATTAATATGCGTGTATTATATGTAAATACTGTTTCACCAACATGCAAATTTGTGAAGAGAAAACATTTGTTAATCTGCAAACAGTCATTAGTCAGCACAAGGGTGTTTGTTTTCAGTGTTGTAGGAGCACGGTGATCGCATTGTGAGGCAGACAGTTCGTTAATCTTCACTTCACTCTGCTAAAAACTTACCTGAATCTTTTTCTCTGTAGCTGCCGTGCATGTCGTTGTTTTGTTCCTAAATATGTGGCGATGCTACACTAGTTTATTTGAGCACAAACATAGAATTTGCATTAAAAATGGATAGCCAGAGTGATTCCTTTAAATCAAGAATGAGCGGTTTGTTGTGTAGTTTGTAGATAACAAAACTCTGTGAAGCTCTGTGGTTTTTTTTTTTCCTACTTTGCAGATGGACACAGTTGAACACATGACCAGTCACAGAACACAGATGCCACGCGTTTGGTTGTTGTTCAGAGAAACCGTGCGTACTGTATGTGCTACGTCTGTGACGAGTGGAGCTTGGCAGAAATATAACTGACCGAATGTAGGCGCCGGAGGACTGTGAGCGCAGTTCAGCAGGCGTGATCAAAGTAAAGGAAATGTCAGCGCGTAGTTTGAAGTCCGCGTAAGCTACCGTCTGAATGTCTTCTGAGGAGACTTTTTTCTGCAGCAGTGTTGAGTAGATCTTATCCACAGACTTCAAGGCTTACGTTCAAAAACAAGGAAAAGTGGCTTGAAGCTCAAAAGCAGGACTGGGTTTCCGTAGTCCAGTAAAAAAAATTGCTATTTTCAGAATCTCATTATCAGATGTCCAGCAGATGTTGCTTTGTGTTTGTCGTGAAGGTTTTGAGTTTTTAGTTTTACATTGTGGATGGTGATGGATGCAGCAGGAACTAATATGAATAGAATACTCATGGTTATCATGACTGACAGAAGAAACCTGCTAGAGGTGACTGCTGGACATATTTGTTTTCTCTGTGCAGTTTATTAGTTGCTGTACGGCAATAGTCAACCTGGATGTTATGATCCAAGTCAGTGGTTCTCAAACCTTCTGAGCCACGACCGCCAAGAAAAGATAAGTTTGTGTTCGTGACCCCCCGACTTGATTTTTTATTATCTCATGAGTAATAACTTTGTTGTTTATGCATTAATGTGTTAAAAATTAATGTGTTAATTAAACAGATTAATCTCTTTACATGAACATGTTAGTTTTCTTTTGAATCAATTAATTAATTGAATTTATTTTGAACAAATGAAAGGTGAAAAAATATAAAAACAAAGGAAAACAAATTTTAAAACAGCAAAAAAAACCCCAATAATAATAATATCACATAATCAAATGATAATATTAACAAGTCCGAGAAAGGAGTGGGAAGAAGCATTCACTTTTAATTTTGACAGCCATAATACAAATTTATTTCATAAATGTAGGCTTTATTTTATTTTTATTTTTTTACAATGATCTGGAGACCTCCATGGGGGTCCCGACCCCAAGTTTGAGAACCACTGATCCAAGTCACTGACGGTTGATAACTGAATGATTACACATTGTAAACACATTACGACCACTAGCGCTACATTGCTGGCATTGTTTTTCTTTTTTTATCTTTTACAATAATCCTCAAATTTAGCAAAAATAACCACAGAGATAACAAATGCAAATTTAAGTTGCAACAAAAACAGCTGGACACAGTTCCCAAATGAAGCATTCAAGTTACATAGCATTAAAATATCTGCAAAAATGATATGTCAGAACCGTCTTAGAGATAGAGAAACATTTTCTATTCAGCTAGCCACCCAAATGCACCTGGCCAATCAGGCTTTAAGTTTTCAGAAGCCACCTTTCCTACATGCAGCAGAAGAGGCTGACCTATCTGTGTTGTCGTCCCACCAACTTTTGTAAAGACGAGGTTTGAAGACATGAACTCTGCTTGGTGTTGAACTCAAAGGTCCCCCCCCCCCCAAAAAAAATATTATATTCACCTGCTTACTGAATTTATAAACTACCAGTGTTTTTAAATACTGTTTTGTATTTTAATTACTCAGATTTTTTTTGTGCTGCTTCCTCACAATGGCCACAAAGCAGGCAGTTTGTAGTTGCACAGTTAGCAGATCCAGCCTTCGGACTGTGGGAGGAAACTGACACTAAATGCTCTAAACTGATCAGAGGTGTGAATCTCACTGTGAATGTGTTGAACTGTCTGTGTGCGATGGACCAGCAACTTGTCCTGGGTGTTCCCTGCCTTTTGCCAATGCACGCTGGGAAAGGCTTTTGCTCCGATGACAAGACATTATTGTTGTCGTGGTGTTACTGTATTCCCCGTTGTTAACAGTGTTTGAGGACCTTGAGTTGATCATACTTTGGATTCTGTTTTTGTTCCGTTAATTCAATTTGAATGTCTTGTCAGCCAGAACTCGTAAACTCGTGTGTTTCTCCTCGCTTCACATTATTCCAATGCACCATATGCGGATCACAGCTTTGACAACAGTAATTAAGTGTTGACGGAGCATCACGGTGGTGTTGGTTCACTTTCAAAAAGCAAATCCCTCCCTTTTATCTTTACAAAGATACTCTGCAGCCAGAAGCTTTGTGGTCCTCGTGCAGCTGTCACACACCATCAGCGAGGACTTTAATTTCATTGCAGCAAATCCAGAGCAGACGTATTGACGCATTAGATTCCCTTTTGAAAAAGTTAGACGAAGCCGCGGTGGGAACAGAGATGCTGTGACTCATTTCGTCGAGAACACACACATAGTACATGCACAGACACTCAGACATGCAGTCACACTCGCACATGGTGGCGAGCTCTGCGAGGCTGAACGGGTGCAGGAGCCGAGCACAGATTGCGTACGTGATACATGCTATCTGTATGTGAGCACACGTCTGCGAAAAGGGAGCGATCAGAAGAGCTCGCAGTGTTCCCTGCATGAGGCGCATAATAAACCTGGTAAAACTGCAAAGGCTGCACTTTATTTCAAAGTTCTTTCTCTAAATTGCTTGACTAATGATTTACCAAGTTGTTTACTCATTGCAAGTTCTCCCTACAGCCAAGACTTACAGAATAGCAGCGGTTGTTTACGGTTCATTATAGCCGTCGACAAACGAAAGGGAGCTTGATGTAAATTAGTTTTGTTCTCATGTACAGGCATGCACAGAACTCTCCTTTAGGCTCATTTAAATCAGTGAAATGTATTTACCTCAAAACCAGCGGCAAAATCTAAACAGTAGCTTTCTAATGTTCAAATTGCAGCATATTTAAACTGTGATTGGTTGACCTTAAATGTGACTACAGGCTGCTTCTACCTAAAAAAAGGCATGTGCATATGCACCAGTCATCTGCATGTAAATAATAGACCTGGGTGATTGAAACCTACAATCAGAGGAATCAGAGTGTTTTTTTTCCTACTGTGTGCTCTGATTACAGCGTACAATGCACTGTAAAAAATCTAACCGTTATATAAACAAAGACTAAAACATTTCAGGTCATTGGTTTGCAGTGCACCAAGAGCAGAAGTGTTCCAGCAGCGGACCAATGCAGGCCATGTGTGGAGCATTTATTTCTTTTTTTCTTATCTATTCCATCTTACCTTATTGGCTTTACAGTGCAGGAGCTGGTTAGCTGGGATTTCTGCTTCTCTTTTACACAAATAAGTTACATCTTCCTGGTAAAATAAAATGAAAAGTAGAAAAATGACCCCATGCGGTGACGCGGTGGGCTTTGTGTCATCTCAATTAAAGCTCTTCATTGTGTTTGTGGAAGAAGACGACTACACTGAACATGCAGTTTGTCTGTCACGTCTGAGACTATACAATAACCAAATTGTCTCCCCGCTGACTCACTAAGTCACCCTGGATGTGAAACCTCCAAATTACTTCAAATGTGAAAAATAATTGTTGCAACCATGACAGTAAAAATGTGGGCGGCGTTTTTGGCAGGGCCTCTTTTTTGTCCTTTGGCATTCCTGGTGGGCACATTACCCTGAATCTAGAATGCCGGCGTTTGAGACATACAATGCCCTGTTAGACATAGGCATTCATTTGATTAAACTGACAGGAATAGCAATAAAGAAAGAGAGAGTGGGCGTGTGGAAAGTGCTCTGCCATCAGCCGTGTAGCCTTCAAGAGAAATCAGCCTCTGACTTCTAACAGGCGTTTAGCAGAAAATCTCTCCCCCTGATTCTTATGTTCTTATTTTTATCGTCTTCAAGGCTTTGTAAAGTTTGGGATACGCATTTGCATATATAGGCATAACTGACCCAAATGCAAACAAGAACTGCAAAAGTTTACATTTTTATACATGCAGCCTCCGTATAACTTGTATTTCTATGATGATGGCCCGTTCTGCAAACTGAAATCACAGACATGCCGTCAGTTTTCCATCAAAATCCTTCTAGTGTAACACAGGAACTGACCTGCAAATCTCTAATTCAATGCTTTACTTCTGTAAGGAACAAAAACATCTGGATAAATTGGTTCCTGTGAAGTAAATGGCTTCTACTGGGAGTGGCTTGCTGCAAGGTGGCGCAGTTGGTTAGCACTGTTGCCTCGCAGCAAGAAGGTTGCCAGTTTGCGTCCCGGTGGGGACACTGGAATCTTTCTGCGTGGAGTCTCCATGTTCTCCCCGTGCAGCGTGGGTTCTCTCCGGGTTCTCCGGCTTCCTCCCACAAGTCCAAAAACATGTTGAGGTTAATTGGTGATTCTAAATTGTCTGTAGGTGTGAATGTGAGTGTGCTTGGTTGTCTGTCTCTAAGTGTAGCCCTGTGATAGACTGGTTACCTGTCCAGGTGAACCTGCCTTCACCCTGAGTCAGCTGGGATAGACTCCAGCCCCCATGACCCTAGTGAGGATTGAGCGGTGTATAGATGATGGATGGATGGATGGGAATGGCTTTCATTTGTCCATCCATCCATGCGCATATACACAAGCGCACAAGCCGACGCATGTGAACATGTAAATCAAAGAGGTTTGAAGGTTTTCTCTGAGAGCAGAGACCAGATGGAAAGTTTCTGGATCTAAAGTTTAGAAAGTCAGCTTGGTGTGAGGAAGATCAAAGTCAATGTAGCATTTCAATTTCATGTGAGATATTTCATTATCATGTGTAAAATTTAATGAAAAACGTACCAATGCACTGTGCAATATTTTATTTTGCACGTGCAATATTTCATTATCCATCCATCCGTTATCTATACACTGCCAAATCCTCACTAGGGTCATGGGGGGCTGGAGTCTATCCCAGCTGACTCACATTCACACCGACAGACAATTTAGAATCACCAATTTACCTCAACATGTTTTTGGACTGTGTGGGAAGAACCCAGAGAGAACCCACGCTGCACAGGGAGAACATGCAAACTCCAGAAACTCAGAAAGATCCCGGGTGTCCTCACCGGGACACGAACCGGCGACCTTCTTGCTGCGAGCCACCTTGCAGCCCACTTTCATTTATGATTAAAACAACCTTTATTGTGTTATATTCATTGTATTTGGCCACACTGAGTAGCAAGAATGAAGAAGCTGTAGAACATCAAAGTCGATTTTTTCAGAATGTAACTAAATCCAGGGATAGACAGATGTTGAATAAGTGAACATTTGCTCGTTGGCAGCAGCAGAGATATCTATCCATCTATTTTTTATGCTTCTTTTTCAAACCACAGTGACATTGAGCAGAACAACAGCAGCAACCTCTGACTCCCAAACATCTTCATTAACTTCCCCGGGCCACCCAGTGCTCCCAGACTTTCAGGGATATGCTGACTCTTCACCGTGTCCTGGGTTTGCTGGTGGCTTTTCTCTCACTTATTCAGACATTCCCCCTCCATAAATAGTAGGAATGCCCGGGAGCCAACACCACATTAGTTGAACCTACTTAATGCAAACTGAGAAGCTGCCTGCATGTTTTATTCACAGGCCCGCATGTATAAATCAGTTATTAGTTTTCAGCTGGAAGGTCCCCGTTTTCTTCATTGTCCTCTAAAAAGTACCAGACAACTTTTCAATTTCTAAGAGCAGGTGTCACTTCTTGACTCAGCACTCTTCTGAGCATAGTCCATCACTTATAGCAATTCCACCAGGCCCAAAACAGGCCCCTGTACTCTGGAGGGGAAACACTTTCACCTGCAGACTGTCAAAGAGAACCCTTCTGATTTATTCAGTCATTCATCACAGAGGTGGTGTCTGCTCTGTCTCATCAGTCTTGTTTCTGGCTCTGATATGGACATCAGTCATTGTTCAGAAGTCTGAACTGGAGCATGTGGTAGGTTTCACCTTAAAAATCAACCCATGGTCAATTAAGGAACCCTAACTTAGGTTCTATATGGAGGAACAACCCCAGCTGGTAATATTCAGTTTGTCTTTAAAGCACATTTGCTTTCTTTGTGTGTCCTTCTGTGCAGCTGATTACATCTGCTTGTTTTTGACTAGATCAGATTAGAGCCAATTAGACATATTTCTTATTGGATCCTGGCCAAAAGTAAATGAAAAAGTAAATAAATTCATAAAGCAAACACCCACTATGATGAAAAATTTACTAAACAGATGAGCCATAATTTTCTCATAGAGCTAAACTATCTATTAGTGACTTGAGGTTATCATAAAACCAGCTGTTCATGGATCACAATGACACTAAATGTCAGATGGAGTCATTTCAAAAAACACTTTTATATAACTTGTTTGAAAATGAGGAAATAGCAGAACCTGAACTTTGGGGACAAACAAACCGTAAAACCAAAATAAGAAGTAAGAGCAAATGAGTCAAAGAATAAACCTGCAAGAATGATTTGAAATTAGATATACACTTGTTTTCTGATTGGAACTGGATTACAGGTTAAATAAAACACCTACTAATATGAAAAAAATAAGTAAAATATAAGCTTTTTTTAAAACTTCTAACTACCCATAATTGGCTTTGGGTTGTTATGAAAATATATGTGATTGGATGAAAAAAAATCTAAATATCAGGTGGTGCCATTTTACAAAGTACTCTTAATTTCATAAAGCTTGGTTGGAAATTATAAAAAATATCAGAGCCTGAACTGTCTCATTGAAACATGGTTGTAAGTTAAATAACAATAAATATAATACAGATAAATTAATGAGGAAACACTCGACAATTAAATATCAGAATCAGAAATTTGACCAAAAAACAAAACTGTAAAACCAAACTATAAACCAAAGACTAAATCTGCAATAACTACTTTTTTGGGGAACTATAAAAATAAACTTTGTTTTTTAACCATGTGCCAGTGAACGCATTATTTTGAAATCAGCACAAACCTCAGACATGCTTTAACTTGTTTGCTTCATTTGTGAAGAGGCGGATTCTCAGCCTCGGCAGGCATGTGTCCAGGTTACTATTTGGAAACGGTGCAGGTAGTTTCTCCGATTGAAAATGACACAATAAACCGATTAAGGCAAACGAGTAAAAGCAGCCAATCCGCTGCTCTGCTGCTCGATTGCGTATTGATTCGGGTTGGCTCGTCCCCGTTGGCCGCCGGGCTGCTCTCATCAATCTTAGCGACGCTCGGCACCTGTGTGTGTGCGTGGATCTTCACTCTGTGGATATTTTTACTTTAAGAAAACGGACCTGTGGCTTTAAAATATCTATTTGTTTGCGATTAATCTCCGCAGACCGTGAGTATAACGTGGATCCGTCGAGAAGTGGAGCGAAGGAAGAGCTTTGAAACATTGATGAGAGTTTGGCGAAAAGTGCAACTCGCAGGAACGCGCCGTGCGCCTCTGCTGCTGGACTCCATCCGAAACCTGCTGCTGTGACCTTTTATTTTTTTAATCCACAATGGCAAAGAGTGACCACGCTGCGGTGTCAGAATAACGGAATAATTCAGTAGTAAGACAACAATCAACAGGATCATCTCCAGGATCGATCGACGAGGCTGATTGAGGAGAGCTCAAGTCTCTAAACTGGATCCTACTGCGAGCATCGATTAACGGATTTGACTGATCACCTTCACACGTTTAACACCCTCAAAGGTAAGCTGTGGAAGTCAGCCAATAAATTACCTCCAGCGGCAGGAAATGAAAAGGCTGCAGCTTATTATTATTACAACACATTGATGCCTTTTTTTTTTATTCTGTCCGCATTAAATCACACCAGTAGCTCCCCTCAGGCCCACACCTGTTGTTTGGCTCAGTCATGATGTCCACTCATTGGAGCCTGCTGCTAAATTCTGCTGCAGTTTTATGTGTGTCAGCAGATGGTGAATGCTATGTGGGGGGAAGAAATGGGCTTGGAAACGGATCCAATTAATATTTTACTTTACAAAGTCGATTGTTCCATTTTGCGTAAAGTTTCTAATTTAAGTGTCCACCTGCTGTATGTAAATCGTGTTAATTTACAACCGGGCTTTCAGAGATAAATGTAAGCTGTTCATTTAGGAAGCGAAATCAGTCACTCATGAGACAACATGAGATCTGAGCAGAATGTCTAATTAGTAGATTACCACCACTGACGCCTGTTAGTGATGCTGGCTGCTGCACAAATGTAATTTCTGTCACACTGATGACAAGCAGCCCACAGAAAGTGTGTGTGTGTGTGTGTTGGAGGGGGTTGATGTGATGCAGGCTTCAGGAGCTGTGAAGAGGGGCTCAGCAGCTCGGCTCTCACTGTGGACCCCTGCCGGGACGCCTCCCACTGTCTCCATCCTTCCTCGTTGCGTAGCATCCAAGGCGCGCTCTTGCTCCACACGGTGGCGCACGCTTGTTGCAAGGCGCGCACTCCCCCCCTCCTCCTCCTCCAACATGTGTCTTTCTCTCTGCGTGTGACGCGCCTTCACAGCATCCCTGTGTTGACCTGCACTGTGAGCATAATCCACTGGGATATCAAAACAGATACTCACAAATAGTTTCTCTCATCTGTCATTCCCTTCTTTTGCTCTTTCAGCTCCATTTGGTCTCTCATTCCATATTTGTCATATCTGTCTACACCTTGTCTTTCTTTCCCTCCTTCAGTCTCCACCGCTCTTGCTTTTTTTTTTTTTTTCTTCTCCCTCTCCCTTTCTCCCTCTCTCCAGCCTCTCCCTGTGTATTTTGTGAGCACCGCCGCAGGCAGGCAGAGCTGAGTCTGTCATTGGGACTCACTAATGAGCCCTCCACTCAGTTGTTTCCCCATGTGGAGGAATGTTTGCACTGGAGAGTGAGTGAGAGAGCAAAAGGGGGAGAGAGGGAGTCACAGAGAGGGAGGGAGGGAGTAAGGAGCCAAAGGAGTGGAGTGTGAGAGGAGCCGACGTACCTGCTGCTCTCGCTGCTCAAATATTAACAACGGATTTCTGGGAACTGATGCTGCTGCTCTGGGACAAGCCCAAACTGTGGAGGCAGCCGGGCTCAGAGGTCTGTGGACAGGCGGTGTGCTGCTGCTGCTGCTGCTGCTGCTGCTGGAGGCACCACTGCATCTAAGAGTCTGATGGAGGAGGAGGTCACAGAACCCGATCCTCAGACGGCGGAGCCCTCCGGCATGCCACCTCCAGGGACGCACTCGGAGGTAAACGGAGACTTGCCGGGCAACCCGTACCTGAGGGACGGGACGCTGGACGTGATGGAGAGTCCGGCAAGGGAGCCTGATGTGCTGCAGTATCCTACAGAGTACAGTCACAGCCACCAGTGTGGGTAAGAATTGGCTCAGGAGAGACACAGAAAGAGTCTGTTGCTGCAGGAAGCTGCTGGTAATGTGTGGAGAGAGGTGGCACCTCTGTGGGACACTCCCGTCTTTTGTCTCCAGTGATGCTTTGATGAATTGTCTTTGCACCCGGTTGGCTGCGTTTTCAGGCACCTTGTGTGTCTCTGTTGTACAGTTCATGACACTGGAAAGTCATTTAACCGTAAATTGCTCTGACAGAAAGTCCAGACATGCTTCATTGATTCGCAGAAATAGTTTTCTCTTGATTTAAATTTGCATTGAACAGACAATTGCTGTCAAACAAATTTGCTGTCTGCTGCAACTTGGTGTCATTTTACACACCTGACAGAAAAAGAAGCGCCGGATGATCGACATCAGCCGGCGATTAATCCGTTTTTATCATGACTTCCTACATGGAACTGCTCTGTTTTTGCATTAATGATTTGTTGCGTCTCCTTTGTGTGTTTGCTGCAGCACTGTATAATATTGTCAAAGGCTCGCTGTGTTTAAACAAATCCATTTGATTGATAACCGTTATCAGGCGGCACCAAGCTGCTTCACACTACGTAGGAACACAGCTGAGAGCATCAAGGAAATTGAAGTGTGACCAGAATACCAAACTTCTGACTCGATCTAAACGTTGTGCTTACGTAAATCTTCTTGTTTTAACAGTGCTGTCATTTCCTGAACTGGCCGTTTTCATGACCAGTTGGTGTTTTTTTTTAAAGCAATGATGGAAAATAATAAAACCACAATGAAAACATTTCTTTCTTTGGATGGAAACTTTTTTTTTTTCCCTGCTAATGTGACCACACCTCAATCTGTGATGTCACTTCAGGTGTTTTTGTTTTGCTGTCACATCGCGGATAAGGATGTAATTAAAAAAAGAAATCTATCCGACATAGAACAGCGCAGGAGGCGTTAAATGCTCTCTGTGATTCAGTGCTGATCGAAGCAAAGCTTACCTTTCTTTTGTTATCTCACTTTAGCAGTTTCTCCTCGTGATGGGAGTCCAATTCATCACTGTTATGTAAATAGTGATTGTTTTGTGCCTTGAGAGGGACGTGACATCCGGCTGATCACTCCGTGTATTTAAACTCGGACCGAGTACATTTTTACACATACTCATAAAGATGTCACTGTATCGCTGCTCCTTCACAAAGTTGATTTTGCGGCCAGAGGGCCTGCTGCCGGTACACTGTGTTCTGCTTGTGTTTCTCTCCGTATCGGCCCGTTGCTATTGGCTGTTGTGCTGCGGGGTCTGATGTAAGAAATTGCCATCTGGCCTCCTTGTCATGCAGAAAGCTGTGAGTAAAGCTGTGCTCTTTTCATCAGGTTGCACTCTCTTCAAGAGTCAAGTCTCAGAACCGAGGGCTGACTGGTTTGGCACTCTGGTGTGGTCATGGTCCGATTAGTCATTTTTTATGGAGGGAGAGCGAGAGAGAGAGAGAGGTTTGGGAACTCAGAGGACTGGCGGAGTTTTGTGTACAGCTCTACGCGTTGGAAGTCAGGTTTAATTATGCAGCATACGTTATCTCAGCCCCTTTACATTGTAAGGTCGAAACCTTACATTTTATAGATAGAAAGGGAAAAACCTCAACAGAACTTGATTGAAGGTGAGCAGCTGTCGGCTCCAACTGGAGAGCGGAGATGAGAGAAAAGACGAGCAAAAGGGTTTATTGCGAAGTTTCGGCATCGAGACGAAGATGATGAGTTTGTAGAAATGAGCTGTTTACTGTCACTGATCATCTAATGTTTCAAAAAGACGAGATTAAATCCTCATCAATTAGTTTTGTTGTTATTCTTGAACAGCCCATTTCCCAAGAATAGATTTTTTAAGATATTATCTGTTTCTGGACAGTTTATTGTGGCACGAAGGTCAAATATTCAAGTTAAGAAGATTTATGAATAATTTCATGGATGAAAAATGGAAAAATCTATTTGGGGAAACACACATTTGCTGTATTAGGTCCTTAAATATGAGTGGTACCTGCTTTTATTTTTTCTTTTCTCATCATTGTATGATGAATATTTTTGTTTTGGGCTTTCAGGCAAGCTTTTAAAGAAGCTGATTTTGCTGTTTTTTGTTTTTTGCTGCGTTTTTTGACATTTCATTGACTGTACAATCAGAAAGAAAGAGTCATTTGATGCCTTCCTGTGTCTCGGTGTCCTCTTCCTGATCTTGTCACTACAGCTTCATATCTTATCCTAACGTTTGACACTAATCTGTGATGTTTAGCTGATGGACACGACAAATTCGGAGGAGTTCGTCGTGCCTCCCTGCTGGTTATTTGAGGACGTGCAGCGTTTTAATGGCAGCTACATAATTGCAGCTTACTGCTTCTTCCTTCAGGGTCAAAGTGTTTTGATTAGTCATGTCATCTTTGTCTTATCCTTGAAGTGTCAGGACAAGAAGTGCTCTCCCTGTAAGGCATGCTCACAACTTTAGTGGAGGTGGTTTTATTTATGTCTCTGCTGTAATTGGGTTCATTGCTGCTGTGACCCAGTCTTAACAACACTGGAAGGACTTAAAAGTACCATAATGATGCAGTAATAGTTTGCCTAATGTTAAGCTACCTTGAAATAGTTTGATTGTGTGCGAGTGGAGATTTACTTTGAAAGAAAATAGGACTTTAAATGTTCGGAGTGGATTTTATCTTCTCGAGTTTACCAAGAAGTGGCTTTTAAAGCAAGAGATTTTGGAGCTGATGGACTTAATTCTACACCATCATCAGAATTTAGACGTCATCGTTATTTCCAGCGATGTATGCAAACAACGTCCGTGAGTCATTTCGAGACTCTAATCGCTGTCATCCATCAAATAAACCAGAAGGGCGCTCGCAAAGTGCATCCTCCACCGAGGCCGATGCCCTATCTCGCCCTGTTTTAACAAAAAGTGGTCTGGATCCACACCAGAATTTAATGGGTTCTCCACTTAGTTTTCGGCCGTGTGGTTTCTGCGTAACCTGGCTGACAAACCAGACAAACAAACGACGCTAAACCTCGACGTGGCAGAGAAAAGAAAAAGCAAAGAAATACGAGCTTCTACGAGCTGTCTGCTGAACTTTGGCAGTTTTATCATGACTGGTAAAAACATTCAAACGTGTTGAGACTTTTATCCAGTAATTAGATCATCTGATGAAGATCTTTAGCTTGTGTGCAGAACTGTTTTAGACCTGTAAACCCTGTGTGGCCTTTGCGTGGGAAATTGGAAAATCAGTCGTCAGCTGTTGATTTTCCACGTCCCAGGTGTGCTGCAGGTGTTCCTGAAATCAAATTTGACCTTGTTCCTCAGTCGTCAAACTTAACCGTGATCTCTAGCGATGCACCTCTAAGAAATCAATAGACCGGTCGCAGAGCGGAAACACATCCGGACTTGAATTTGGAGCACGAGAGGCGGCAGAGTGGCAGCTTGTCTCTGCGATTAAACGCTACAGGTCCAATCACAGCTAGTGCAGCCATCAACAGCAGTGTACCGTCAGTTCAGTCACTGTCCTTGAGCCGGACGCCGACTCCCAACTCACTCACTGGCGGAAAGTCACTTTGTGTAACGGCATCAGCTAATGGCCTCAACCTGGTGTAAAATTTGAGTTACTAGCCTATAAAGCTGCAGGGCAGGTTTCATCTGTTTTTAGTGTCACATCCACGTGTGATTCTTACAGATTCTTGAGTTGCTCTTGTCGGGCTGAATGTACTTTCCTGCTTAGGCTTAAACACTTCCACACGAGATAAATTCTAAGGCCCTTTGAAGATAATGATGATAAAACTGAGACAATGAGTTGATTAATTGCTCAGTGGACTGAATGAAATTTGTTAGGATTGGCTGGTTTTCTTAATTTTATGCCATGAATTGGATTTTGGACTCTTGATTAGACATAAGAAACACATGAAGACATCAGTTTGAGCTGCGATGGGGCCGTTTCATGATGTTTTATGGAATTATTTAATCAGTGATCCCAGTTGTGAGCTGCAGCTCTTTTGCAAGGAGGAGAATTTGTGTATATTCTGCAGCCTGTAACATTCTGAGGTACCATCCTGTGATTTTTATCTCCAAGTTATTTCTATGGCTCATTTTTTATCAAACAGTCAATCTAAGTATTAAATTCCACAATCTTCGCCTCCCCTTTTTTCTACTGAACTGATGTATCACAGTCGGCAGGGAACGGCGATTAGATGAGGGAAAAATGATTGTGGTCTTGGTTGAGGCGACGGCGATGAACTCCTGATTTAAGTGATTACTGCGTGTTGCTCTGTTCCTGAAGGGCAAATTAGCTTCTTCAGCTGAGACCTTGATCAATTTAATCAAGTCTAATGAAGCTGAAGGCTGTGAACAGCTCTGTTCTACACCGTCTTCCTGAGGGGTTGAAGATCAAGTGTTTTACGCTTTCACCACGTTATATCACATTTCATCTTGGGTATTATTAAACATTATGGCCTTGTGAGATATGAAAGTAAAATGTTATTCCTTGTTCATGTGGCGCAGCCTGTCTGCGCTCTTTGACACATTTACATTTGTTTGTCAGTGGTGTCAGATCTTGTACTCTTTGGGATGTTTTTGAATTTAAAAAAGAACAAATACAGTCGTGACTCGATAATCAGACACTAAATGTAAAACCTTCTGTTATGTCGGATTGTCAAGACGGAGGTCGAGATACAAGGAGGGCTTGATGCTTGAAGGCTCATTTGTTGTTAATATTCATTGTTCATAGGTATAATCACTAGTATATTGTTAGAACACTACGTATCGCTGGATTTCACGCTCACTTCCACCCGGGGCAGCTCTCCGACGGGGTGGAAGTGTCCAGAACACACAGGCAGTACTTGGCTGCTGATGCTAGTTTAGTTAGCGCTCACACTTCTGTTTCCTCCATCGGTGGCGGCGGGGGAGTGGCAGATACGCTCCACCGTTACCATCCATGTTTACTTCCATAAACACTGAGCACGCTCGCTGCGTGTGACGTCGTCGTGTCCTCTTCTGCGCATGCGGGACACTTTTGGGTCGTATGAAGTTCACACAGCAGATCACATACAAGTCGCATTGAACTGGAAACGTGAAGGAAGTCACAAAGAAATCCTCATTGAGCATCAAGTCCTGCAGTGTGAACGTAGCCAATCTGTGGGATTGTTCAGTCAGATAATACGCCGTCATCCTGATTGGTGACATTAAATGTCATGTCGGAGTCAGAATCCAAGGCTGTCGGTATGTTAAGGCTGTTTTTATGGGTTCTGTTCATTTTTCCTAAAAACTTGTTGGATAGCAGGTTTAGGATTGTTAAGGGTCGGATTATCGAGTCACGACTGTATGTTAATGCATGGAATTGAAGAAGTCTTAGCAAAGCTTCAAAGCATCAAATGGCTATATAGTTGGGTTAGATGGAAGATGTGACTGCTCTGTGAGGATGTTCTCAGCAGCAATGGGAATTCTTTTGGGATAATCAGCATGCACGTACAGTAAATCTTAGTTAAATTGTTTATAGCAGGAATATCCCCTCAGGACAGGTTTGAAGTGGTCAAAGGAATCATGACAACAAGATGTGTTGGCAAAAACTAATCAACAGAAAGCAGAAGTATCAGCGTTTAATGTGTGACTTCTGAAAAGACCAAATCTCTGACTTCATTATTCTGCTTGGAGATGCGCTCTGCTTCATTTAATCTGTCGATTTCTTTTTCTTTTATCATCCTTCAGTATGTAAATGTCTCAGAAATTTCTCAGAGCTCCTTATTACAAATTGCAGTTTCTTATTTTGTCCAAATTATTCAAATTACAGGTGTTTTAAATAGAGAAAAATAAAAAATAAATTAAACGTTGAGAAGCTAAAACTATAATTTTGCCTCGATAAATAACTTAAATAGTCGAATTTTAAAGTTCATCATAAAAATTCATGTGTTTTTGTTGCAAAAGACAATCATGCATTTTGGTTCTTTCTATATTTATTATACGTCTTGTGGAAATAAGACAAAATCTACTTTAACAAACTTGTCGAATGCGTGAGTAATCAGTTTATTGTTTCACCACAGTTCTGTTCGCTTTCTGTAAACTCCAGGACCTGATTTGCACATAAAATCCCACCAACTGTAAAGGAAGTAAAGCAGCCTTCTAAAAAAAGGAGAGTAAAAATGAAATCGTCTGAAATGCGTGTGATGCTAACAGGACGTCTCGCACTCACCTACGTGTTTCCAACAACAGCGAAACCCTGGTTGCTATTATTTGAAAGCATGTCTCCACTCTCCTTATTAGTACTCGTGTGAGCCTTTAGTTGGATAAACAGATTAAGTAAAGAACGCCGAGTCAAAGGTGTCAAAAACGTGAGAAGACTCACAATGGGAGCCACAGCTCTCCTCCAAAGAACACACAGACAGATAACACACACAGAGAGCTGGCTTTTTGCTGCTGCGAACATAAAAGTTTGAGCCGAACAACTCTGCTGATTCTGCTTTTCCAAAACCATTCACGTTTCCAGGACGAGCCATTCACATATTTAATACCGAGTCCACCGTCCGCTCCTCGAGAACTTTCTCTAATGAAATGCATGTAAATGCCGCCCCTGCATGGTAAATCATCCCGATCGATGCCGCTTGAAGCCGCAGAGATTCCGGACGGAGTACACCTGTGTCAGACACCTGACGATATATGGATTGGCTTGTAACAATAAATTGTAAAGAGCAGACAAGAGGGATGATTGTAATATTCCAGATGACAGCTGAGACGTGGCTGAATAATTGATGAATTAGGAAATGAAAAACGCTGACATTATGTGCGAGAAAAAGCTGCCGCTAATAGGCGCCGTGGCAGACGTCTTGATGTGCATGCTTATTAAACTGACAAACAAGAAAGATGCGGGGACCAGCTTTGATTTGTGAGGTAACAGATGACTTGTAGCTCAAACCAGCGAAACACGGCCCTCGTCAGGTGCTGGATAGAGTTTTCAGAAGCCTGCAAAAGAAGAAAAGGGGAGAAGAGAGAGAATTAAATCTATATTTCATCAATTATTGCAGCGATATTACAACAGTTTCCTTTCATTGCTTTGGAAATTTTAAGAAAAGTGATTCTCTTTGCGTCTGGTGGGCTCATTTTAAACATTAAATCTGTTTTTTTTTTCTTTTTCAACTTTACCAAAGTCAGATTTAATTTGCATACCGTCCTGTTTAAGAAGTTATTTGAACTGAAGCTGTTTAAATCTCTCTATTTTGATTGCAATTTTGCCAAAGGAAAGTATTTTCCCCAAATGCACAAAGTATGACTTTCTTCTTCTCAGGGGTTGGCGAGTTGTGCAACTTTTCAAATAGCTAAACTGCCTTTTGAAGTGCTAATGTGTTTGTGTTTTGCCTCTGTTGGCTTTATCTTTTGTTGCAGTCGTTTTTCGCGCGGAAACTTTGCTGCAAACTTCCATCCTGTTGGGGGAGTTTTAGCAATCAGCCAACACGAAAGCAGGTTTAAAGGGCTTTTTACTGCTCAAACATTTGTAATATTAAAGAAAACACAACTTATTTACTTCTATGTCTTCTCACAGAGCAGCATGTGTAATGTAGTGACTGTTCACCTGATGCTCTACAAGCTGAAGAATTAAACTTTCTCGCCTCAGGAGGGCACGTATTTGTCAGTGTTGTTAACAAGCTGAAGCAGCAGTCTGCAAATGTCACGATGAGGTGACTTCCAGAAGCTTTATTACTGTGCATGCTGCAGAAGAGCAGAAAATCCTGCCCCGATTCACTTTTAGACGCATGCTAAATGTTTGTGTTGCCAAGGTTCTCGTACCTGCGAGGCTACGTGACTTGACGTAAAGTTCAACAGGTGAGCTATAAATTGAGCATCCAGTGTAGCTTCGGTGTGACATCTCCTCATTCTGTCCTCGGAAGCATCCCCTCAAAGTGCTCATCCAGAAGAAATCCAATTAGAAAGAAGGAAGTATCACTCAGATCTCGCTGCTCTGTGTGCTCTTATCCCCCCCCCCTCCCCACCCCCTCCGTGCCCTTGGGCTTTAATTTATTGAATAATTAATTGCCTGAGACTCATTTGCACATACACCACACACACGTATTCACTACATTTACCTGAAGTTATACGAATCTCCCTCCCCGTTAGGCTCCTCATTTACCAAATGAGTTCTGCTTCATTTATGAATTCCGTTTATGCCGTGCCCCCCTCCGATGCTCATTTGTTGTAGCTTCACCAGTATCGCATGATCCTGTAGCGAGTTATGGCTTCAAATTTCATGTTGTTTTTTTGTTTTTAATTGAATTGTAAGTTTGATTAAAGACTCGATCAGTGCACTTTCCCCGTTCATAACTTGATTCTTGATGAATGGTTAATCTGAACGCCCATGAGACACACACGAGAGTTCCTGTCTTGTGTAATCTGTGTTCAGAAATGATTTTTCCAAACACAACCCAAGAAACTCAGCGTTGTCTTCTGTCGTCCCTCAGGGAGAAGATGCCGTTCCACCATGTGACGGCAGGCCTGCTCTACAAGGGGAACTACCTGAGCCGCTCGCTGTCCGACAGTGACAGTGACGTGTTGGCCAGCATCTCTGTTGAGGAGCTCGATGGTAAGGCTTCTCAATAAACTGCCTGGCTGCTGTCCAGCCTTTGACTTAATGTCCATTTAAAGTGATTAGTCTGCTCCTGCTGCCTGTCTCCCTGCGCCTATAATCACTGGAAACATCTCACTACAAATGAAGATGATTTGATATTTCAGAGCATCTTTTTGGATGCTGTTGCTCTGCCCCTGGAAAAACATACTTGATTAATTTATTTCATTTGGCATTTCAGTAACTGCTACAAGCCATGCATATTCATAGATCCCAAATCCATTGTGCCTTTTCTGGAAAAAGTAATATTTGCATGTGCTTTTTTTTTTTTTTTTCAGCAGCAGCTTTAGTTCATTTGGCCAATTTTTTTTAGCTAATTTATTTTCGCAAGGTGGCACAAGTTCAGCTCTACAGTGCAAAAAAAAAGACAACAAAGTTGGACTAAAAAAGCTCGGAATATGGTGCTGCATACAAAATATCGGAAACCCACCGCAGCTTTATGTTTAGTTACGCTTCACGCCAGCTTGAGGAGGGCGTAGAAGCAAAACTGAGGGAACCAAAAGTTAAAGAAACACGCCGGCTGCAGCTGAAAAGCAAGAATTGGAGAAGACAGTATATAGCGAAGAAATGGTGTGTAAACAAAGATAATGGACCACAGGACAACTGGACAAGCGCAGCCGGTCATTTGACTTTCTTAAAGGACTCCTACACTACAGCCACTGCATGAAAATGGGCAACAAGCCTGTGCACATTGCAGAGCCCTTATGTGAAGCTTTGTTTGTCAGAAAACACTTCCAGTTGCCTAACACGTCGACTAATCACGCGGGATTGGAAATGGCAACTAAACAGACTTTGGGATAAGTTTTGTTTTAAAACAGAGATCCACATTGCAGTTATGCAGCCAGTAATGTTTTAAAAGACAATCGAAACCAGCAGCACCCTCCTCATCTGAGCCAAAAAAGCACAGTAATGCATTATTCTCTACGCAGCTTATCTCACCAGGGGCATTCGCAGTCTGCTGGCCTCTCTCTCTCTCTCTGGGGCTGTTTATGAACCCTTTTGTTTTGGAGTCTGTCTGAGAGTAATCACCCGAGCCTGTACAACACAAACCTGATCAATAACAGTCTGCCGGAGTCAGCAGTGGCACCCTCACAGGTAGCAAACAAACCTAGACTCCTCCAGACCTCCAAAATAATAATCCATTGATGCGACATTAAGCCGCCGCCTGGAAAATTGGCAGCACAGCGCGTGGTAATAGCCAGATACTCTGTCAGGGTCGAGTTTTAATATGCATGAAGGAATTTGCTGCATATGAATTCCTCATTCCCGTTTCAATGGGTTCACGTTGTTTGGTAAATAAGAAATGAGTTGTGGTTCGAGGGTCCCTCCAGAGGTCCATTTAAAACCACCGCGACTGACCTGTCAGCACTGTAATTACTGTATCGGTGTTTACCATATGCTACCGTCTGGATTGATGGCATCACAGAGGGCTTGTAGCTTGAAGGTCACTAGTTTGGAAAGTTAGAGCCTGTAGAAGGAGAAATGAATCATGCTGTGAACAATTACTAAAAAAACACAGTTTCCTCGTAGTGCAGCTCTGTTTCCCAAAACTTCCTATATGACTAAACTGCAATTACAATGTGATGGGCAACATATTTTCTGGCAGATTATATTTGTTTTTAATGCATCACAAATAACAAAATGGAGCAGAAGCTTCAAACATGTTGTGAAAGGGTCGTACTTCAACCCAAATCATGTTGTTTTAATGTAGAGTTTTGCCGTCTAAGCCCATCTATATGGCACACGAAAACAAGAAGTAAAAAAAACAAAAACAAAGCTTAAGTACAAGAATAATGATGCTGCACCGTCGTTCTGCAAACATCATGATTCTGTGGAGTTTGTGGCTTTATTGGATGGTGTAGTCAGAGTGAGACAGGAAAGCAGGGGAGAAGAATTGGGGGAGGACATGTGGGAAAGGGTCATGAGTGGGATTCAAACTCATGATCTCCACATCAGGACTGTAGCCCTGTACATGGGATGCCAGCTCAACCAGGTGAGCTATAGCGGCGCCCCAAATCTGTTTCTTTCTAAACAAAGCTATGATTCTTTCAAAACATAAATGAAAATGCAGTTGAGTTGTACAGAAATGTCATTTTAGGGGCAGGAACAGGTTGGTGTCATAAATTAGTAAGAAAAGAAAATTGCATAGATGTCCGACACAAAAATCAAAGCAGGTTACTTTTCCAGTGATGTTTACAAGTGTCAAAAAGTCTACGTAGAAATCATATAAAAAGATTTTTTGTGGCATTAGGTCCCATTAGATTCTTTAAAAGCAGTCTTGGTAAGTTTTTTTTGTAAATCCATGACTACAGTACAAACAGGGATTCTTAATGAGTAATATTATTACAGGACAGTTCTTAGTGTCAATTAGCCCCCAAAAAGGGGCTAAAAGCAGATCTCTGGTTATTGATGTTCTCCTTCCATGGCAGCTTTTTTGTAGGAAACAGTTCGTTCTGGTTGCTGATTATGATTGAGGCTGTGTTCGAAGCCGTTGTGTAATACTCCATAAACACACACCTGTGACTGCGTAACATCAGTGCTGCTGCGCCAAACAAATTGCTTCCAAATGTCAGATTTGTTGTGAATTTTGATTTACTTGGTGGGCTCAGCATGTGCCTAACAACAGCCCCGAAGCTTATTGCTTTGGTTTGGTCCCACAGAACACGATGGGAACTGTAGCACCAAAAGCTGGAAACTTGTTTGTCTCAAATTGAAAAAAGAAATGTAGGGATGACAAAAGTTTACATGACAGACAACATTACATTCTGACAGTATCCATGTGGCTCTTTACAGACCGAGAACTCTGACATTCTTGTTTACATGCTGTGTGTTTGAGCATAAAGGGGCCCTAAACCTAAAACCTTTATTTTTCTTTAAATATGCGGTACTCTGCAAAGGTTTTCAACATGTTCATTTTTCAGATTTTCAAAATAAGAGACCACTTTATCAAAAAAGACCTGAGAAATTTGGAGGCGTATAGCCCAGTGCCATTTACCTTTGATGTCAACCGACAGGCTCGTGCACAAGCACACTGGTCAGTTAGGCTGAAATCCAGCGATGTGTAGTGTTCTAACAATACACTAGTTATTATACCTATGAACAGTGATATTAACAACAAATGAGCCTTCAAGCATCAAGCCCTCCTTGTATCTGGACCTCCGTCTTGACAATCCGACAGCCTTGCTATCCGACATAACAGAAGGTTTTACATTTAGTGTCTGATTATCAAGTCACGACTGTAATTAACGGTAACAGAAAAATTGTTGTGTGTGGATAATACCTTCATATCTTCAGCATAGCAACAGGACACAAGGTGGTCGTCCAGCCTCACATGAATTACACATCAGACTGGTTTACGTTCACTTTAGCACATCTTTAGCTCAGAACCAGGTTGCATTTCTGCAAAAAGGAAATGTGCTGGTCTCCTCAGTCACATTAACCGTCACATTATTCCATCAGGGAGGTGTCTGATTGGTACATAATTCAGTTTGTGTCATGGCAACAGCCCTAAATGTGCACCAGATTCATTAAGATTAACTTTAGCAACAACAAGAACAAAGAGTCCTGCAACAGAGAGCCCCAGTCTTATGATCAAGTATTAAATGAAGAGACAGTCTGGGATTACATAAAGACACAGAAGACATTTAGACGACCTAAATCCATAGAGGAATTGTGAAGAGGTTTCCAACATGTTCTGCAAGAATCTTGAAATATTTTTTTCTCTTCTTCTATGCAGCACCTTTGATTGATATACGATTTGTATGTACATTTTGCACTATACTGTAAACCAATATCCGGAAGTGCATCATCTCTCACACCTGTTTTATAGTATTCCTAATGTACCAGATAAGCTAACTTTACAACAATAAGCTGTGGCACTGTTTCCACTGGTTACACTTGCACATACTATTTTTTCTTTTTTTGCTATATTTTTATATTTTATCATTGCACATTTCTTATTATACAAAAAAAAAACAGTTGTCAGATTGTTGCTTAATTTCATTGTGCACTGTGCTATGACACTAGAATAAAATAGAATTCCTTTATTCTGCCTTAAACAACTGTGCACAAGTGTGTTGAAGAGAACACCAAACGTTGATTTGACTTTTGTAGTCAAACCTTTACACAGTGCTATAAAAAAAAGTGTCCTTTAACAGTATATAATACCGATGGCACGCCATGTGATAGCACATTTGGATAAAACTTTATTTTGTAGATAAAAACATACGGCATGTCTATAAAAACACGTCGATGCTTCTCAATAAATATGTAAATATACACAGCGACAGCCTTTGTAGAGGCTCCAGAGATTATGGCCGACAGTGTGACCGCGATGGCAGCTTTGTGCCTCATCTGTTTCTTGTGGAAAAAATAAAAAAATCAGACAATACAAGGTTTCATCACGTTCCAGCCTCACATGTCTTGTGACATTTCTAACTGTGATGACCTGCATGTTTCCCTCCGCTTCCAATTCCCAGGTAGAGCTCACACAGCCGCGACTTTCTGCACATTCAACACTTCCGCTGCACAATATTTAAAGAAGCAATTTACTGTATTTGTCCAGGGCCATTAAAAGCCTTGCCACAGTGGGCTGAGCTGTCACATGGCTGGCAGTGTGGAATCAGTCAGCTGGTGCTTTTTCCTTAATGTCTCATCTCTCAGGAGAAGCTGCTGTTGCCTGGAGGGACATAAAGACAACGGCGGGCCGTAAATTCTTTCTCACTGTGTGGATAGTGCTGTAAGGTTTGACATATTTCAGTCATTCACAGACAGCCGGCTTTGTTCATCATCTTTGTTCATTTGCAAGAAGCAAATGGGGGGGAAAGGACAACTTTGTAATTTGAGATTCACTTGCAAAGCTGTGATCTTGATTTTTGTCTTTTAGAAGATTGAGGTTATAGTCATGGAAATGGCATTGAAATGATTTCTTTGCATGGCGACCAGCAGAGCCGGCGAGGCCACAAAAAGAAACATGCCTATTTCCTGACCTGTGTTTTCACTCCACATGGTGCCTGTACAGTTGACTGTGTCATTACAGCAGCAAGGAGGGTTAAATGTTCTGTGTACGTTCTTTAAACCGGTGCAGGATCTATAAATATCGCTTGTAGGATGCAGGGATGCAACTTACACGATTCACAAGATGCACCGCTGATCACAGAGATTTCCGTCGGTGTGTGTGAACATCAGCATACCTTCTGCCAAGCTGTGCTTCAGGCCCAAGCCTTTAATCTGTGATCCTGTCAAAAGCCAAAACCAGGAGCGCTGCTGTCGCTCAACTGAAGACTGGCTTTTGTAGATTCAGTTTGAGCGCTGACATCAAAAACTAGCTCTGTTTAATCCCGTATTTACATACCTCTTATAGTAATAGACTTCATTTATAACAAATGCCACAGTTTACTTCTTCATCGTCATTTATTTATCGGCGTGCGGACCGTGGTTAATGTCACACCATTACAGCCTCCTTTTAGGTTCGTTGCAGAGATGCGCTGCCCTTTCTCCATGACCCGAGTGCATTCTTTATGGGCTCTGAAAGCAATTTGTACATTTCGTTTCACCTTCCTCGATACTGTAGGGAGCAGACACTTTTGTCTTATTCATTATGCGAATCGAGTCGTGGTGCAGGGAAGACCGAGAAAAGAAAGAAGTCACTGCAGGAGAATAAGCCACTCCTCGCCAAATGCAAGCACAAACTCCAGGCTTTAAGATTTGCCTTTATGCTTTGTGTACTTGCTTGTCTATTGTTTGATTCCAGCTTGGTAAACCCTCTTAATCACTTGGGTTGAAAGAACAAACTGAGCTGTTTGTATAAAGACATAGTGTCACATTTCATGAGTTACAGTAATTTAGGGGCTGGAAATTTCCACTAAATTGAAGATAGTCTCTAGTTTAAGGCCTACAAGTAGCCCTTGATAAAGATATCCAAATGTTATTTACGTAACATGCATGACTAATGGAGATGAAGATGTGCACAAATTCCATCAAATTTGTGTGTTTTTTTTCAGTTGATTTGCTGCAGTAAGCACTCTTATGTGTACTCTGGTGTCTGAGTCATTGTGCTGCCGAGGAAGGTTGGCGCTTTACATCACGCCAAGAGCTGCATGAGGCCGCTGACCTTTGGGTACATTTGTGAATTCCGGGAAACTTCTTTAAGTTTTATGCAAATCAAATGTTAACTGCGGTTGTGACCTCAGGCCAGCATGAGCCGACAGTAACCAGAATTTAAATTAGTCGGAATAAGTTGGAACATCAGCGCGTGAATGCATCGAAAGCTAACGTCGGCCTATTCTCACCAGATAAGTGTAATGGAAATGCAGTGTGATTTATTAGAGGTCATACTGTTTATGCTGCATGTGGAGTCCAGTGGCATCTAGAGACGCCACATGTTGAGCCGAAGCGGCATCCGGGGTGAATTCCATCAGACGTCACAATGAAAAGAGAAGTCCTGGAGCAAAATCTAAAATAGGCTATTTTATTAAAGGTTTAGTGAAAGGGCAGCGGAAGAAATCCTTCCTAGTTGGCACTCGGGCTCTTCTTTCACAGAGCATGCTGAGTTGGACCAGACGGCAGGACGCCTGCGGGTAGGTTTGTGTCTGTTCAGCCCACCAGCACCGAGCTTTCCATGAAGAATGGAGAGAGAAGAGACGAGGTTTCAAACTCATATAAACAGCAGGTCACACTTGGCAGTTTTTGTGCCTGGGCAATGTAGATTCTCTGCCACCAGACTCAGCGAGTGCCTGGGAGACTTGGCCACCTGCAGGACTGGCGCTGCACCACCAGTAGCGCTACTGGTGGTGAAATGGAGCAGCAGGTGTACTGAATGTACCGACCGCCTGCTGCATGCACAAAGGATCGCGCAGAAACCTTTCATAGACAAGTGCTTTTAGCTGAGGGAGCTGTCCAGGGTGCTGACGGTGTTGTCTCTTTGGAGTATCCACAGGAAGTACTTATTATTATGGAGCTAAGGCAGCCATGAACTGGAATCAAAGTTGAAAAAGTTGCTCTGAATCTGTCTTGAGCAATGATTTTTTTTAAAAATGATGTCTTGATACGTTGTTATTCATACATAATTCCGAATCATTTTTAAGAAAACATTTTGCTATATTCTGTTTTGAGGATACATCCAAAATATCGTGGATCATTTGCATAAGTTTTGGAAAGTCTTCACCTTACGATGTTAAATGTCTTGAGCTAACATATACTTTGATTTTGCGCTATATAAATGAGTTAAACTGAACTTTTGCAGAATGCACTTTGACTACAGGCAGTAACCAAACAATTACATTTTTAGCATTGAAATAAATAATCTAAATTAATGGGGAAAAAATAACAAATTTCCTCAGATGTAAATTGAATTCACCGGGATCTATTTAACGTAAAATAATATAGACAGACCCCTGTTTTCATTAATATAATAATAATATTTTTTAAACAATATACATCTAAGAGTGCAGAATGTCATCATTTTAAATGATGTCTTTGCAGATATTCTGTTTATTTTAGTAATTCTTTAAGTCCAGTGACTGTCTGCGCATGCACCACCTTTGCCTCTGTTCATGCCAGACATGATTGTTGTGTACAAAAGGTCAATGAACAGATCACGCAATGCATGTAAACAGGCATCAGTCATTCAGGCGTACAGAGTCAGCGATACACTCTTAGCACACATAAACATTTAACACTGCAAAGCATCATTTGCATACAAAATTTAAAAAAAAAAACTCAACCACTTAAGCTTCCGTTCCATCTAATTTGGGGTTCGCTGTGATGCCTTTTGTTACTTCTGTCTCTTTGGTAGAAATATTGCTGTGCCAAATGTCAGGTTTTTGAGTTGGACGGCGGCTCACTATTTCCCATGTGCCATGAGCCTTGATGGATTGAAGCGTTTGTGCATGAAATAGACTGAGGTATTTGAATATACAAGCCCATTCCCGCTGTTGTTATTCTGTTCCAACACGCTCCAGACACAGGAAAGTGCTCAACAAAGGCCTGAGTCACCCATAGATTTATGCATGAGACGCTCTATTCAGAAAAAAAATCATCTGTATGCCTTTGACGTGATGATTTGTTAGCATTTGTGTGTTTGCGTCCTGGAAAATATTATCTCCGAAACCACGTCTTGAATACTTGCAAATGATTACGGTCCTTTGCATGCTCGGGACCAGCTGTTTGGGGGAAGCAGTGACACGGTTTTCCGGTGGAGGTCAACGGGGACTGTGAGCTCTTATTATCTGCAGCAGGCACTTAACACAGTCAAAGCACTCTTCTCAACTTTATGACACAATTCATAATTTACGCTCCATTTATGCTTTGTTGTTCCAAATCATTTACCAGAAGACTGATTCAGAGTAATGGCAGCGCAGCAGATAATAAGATGATTGATGGGCTTATTTCTTAATGACTGGGCTTTGGTTCCGATTGGTAATTTCTTGTTTCTGGTAGTCATAAAATGCTGTTTATTCCCCGAAGTAAACATTGAAAAACAGTCAGTTGCAATACATTTCCACTTAGTTAAAATGGATGTTTTTGTCCTTTACACCTAAATCTGTGGTAACGCTCCGTCTCATCTTGGGCTTTATTGTTTTTACAGTGCCTAATTTGAAATGCTCTTCAGTGTTAAATCAGAGCCAATTTAATTAGGCTTTTTTTTTTTTTTGACATGAATTTGAATCGACAAAAGATTTCTACAAAGTCACGTCAGTTAATTCAAAATTGTGAAAATAAGTGATTTGATTCAAGTCCAGCCACAAATGCTCAGTTGGATTGAGGTCTGGGTTCTGATGCGGCCGCTCCAGAACCTTCACCTTCTTGTTTTTTAACCATTTCTGTGAAGCTTTGGGTGAATGCTTCGGGTCATTGTCCAGATGGAAAACAAATCTCCTTCTGAGTTGCAGTTCTCTTGCAGTGCACTCCTTACACTTTGCTGATATCTTTCATCTTGTACTTTTTACAAACCTTCTAGCGCCCACTGCCGAGAAGCAACCCCACATCATGATGGTGCCACCGCCATGCTTCCCAGTGGTGTTTGTGTGATGAGGTGCAGTGTTCGGTGTCTTTAAATGATGACCAGAAAGCTCCGTTTTTGCCTCCTCAGACCAAAGGATGATCTTCCAGTTGACTTCAGAGTCTCCCACAGGCCTTCTGGTTAACTCCAGTCTAGATTTAACAAGTTAGTTTTTTTCAACATTGGCTTTTCTCTTTGCAACTCTCCATAAAGTTTTTACTGGTGAACAACAGCCAGTAGTTGCTGAATGCACAGTGTCTCCCATCTAGGCTGCTGAAGCTGCTTCAGAGGAGTCATAGGTGTCTTGGTCACCTTCCTTACTCATTTCTTTCCTGCACGGTCACTTGGTTTTAGAGGATGGCTTGCTCTAGGCACACTTAGGCGTGTGCCATATTTCTTCCATGTCTTAATGATGGATTTCAGTGGACTCCAAGGGATATTCAGTGACTTGGAAATGTTCTTGACTTATTCCCTGACTACGTTTTTTTTTTTTTTTTTTTAGAGAGATTTATTCTCCTCCAAAAACCAAAATAAATAGTTCATGATTCAATATGGAAGAGCAATAAAAGGAGAAAACTTCTAAGGGGGTGAATACTATTTGTTGAAGCTTTATATACTTATGAGGGCATTTCAAATAATTACTGGCAACTGTCCAAAAAATATTCTTGCATTTAAGTGACACATTTTTTGGATGCACTTTGACCAAATTGTTGCTGTTGGATCTAAGACTTGCAAAGAGGTTTGCTGTATGTCGTCTTTAAAAACTCTGCCTGCATGGTTCGCAGGAAGGAGGGAGTTAAACCGTCTATTCCGCTCTCCAGTCTCGAATTATTCAGTGCTCAACAGTGTGCTCATGCGTGTCATGCAGTCATAGTGTTCTTCAGAGGAGTGACATTCCACCTCTATTTAAAAACACCAGATGCCTGTCAGTCTCTCTCCCTTTACTTATCACACACCCTCTCCAATCTGTAGGCCGACTTATAAAATATGCATTTATTAAAGTGCAGCGAAGCCTGCTGACTCCTACTGACGACTTGATCACACGTAGAGCAGCTCCTGAACCAGCTGCTGACTCAACTGAGTGAGGCTTTTTTTTTGTCTCTGACAGTCCGTCGGCTTAGTAAAACGTAGCCTCAGCAGCTCAACGTGCGCCGTGTTGAACAACAAATGCCTTCAGACGTTAATGCAGATCACTGCTAATGGAGGATTTCAAGGATTCATTTGGAAGAGGAGTTGAAACTATGAAGGATACCTGAACAGAATGAACTGACTAGTTAATGACCGAAATGAATTTGCACTGATAATGCTTAAAATGAAACACCTGGAATGACAATACAGTTTGTAGAGCCTAAACCCTTAATTTTCAAGGGGGTTATAATGTAAAGTATGCATCTTGCTGAGCATTTTCCAGCCATCTCTAACAGGCATAGTTCAAGTTTTGGTCTCATAGGTGGAGAAATGGTGTCGCTTATCCTGCCTGATAAGTCACTCACATAAATTTGTGTGTCTGCGTTTTACAAATAGAATGTATTGTTATTTACTGTGAAATAGTGTTGCCTGTATCACCAAAAGTTTGTAATATTGTCAGCAAATCATAGTGAGCATTATGACCTGTACCAAACACTGGAAAACTTTATTGTAAAGATGAACAGTGGTAACAAAAGTAGTGCCTCTGCAACTCTGTGTTTGTAGTCGTGTTTGTCACCAAGACTACAAACTACATTGTTTAAAAAATAAATAAAGGGTCATTGAGCTGAATCAACATTGCTGTGAACGTCACCAAATTGGTGTTTTTTGTGCAGCTGCAAGGTGTTTTATGATGTTTCTGTAATTGAGCTTTCATGTCTTGTTTCTCAGGAGCGTTGGTCACTTGAAAATATGGAAAACCTCACCACTTCCAAAGACAAAGTAATTTCATGAAGTACGGTACAGATCGGACCTCAAGGGGTTGCAAGATGTTT
The DNA here is from genome assembly GCF_000690725.1 of Stegastes partitus. Classification (NCBI taxonomy): domain Eukaryota; kingdom Metazoa; phylum Chordata; class Actinopteri; family Pomacentridae; genus Stegastes; species Stegastes partitus. The sequence goes on along the minus strand of NW_007579511.1, from coordinate 64,481 downwards.
TAATAGGCTGGGAAAATGTGTTTCCTTTTGACAAGGTTGTTTCTGATCCCTTTTTTTTCACTTATTATGTATAGAGCAGCATCAGCGGGAGTGATATTCTACACAGTGAACGCCTTTAGTGACTGGATGAAATATCCAATATCCTGAAGGTCACACATTTAACACTGGCAATGGACAGTATGCCCCTAAATAAAAGCCCACTCCTCCCGCTTGCTGATTCTTTTAATGTTGCTTTGGATGATTAACTAACTGACAAAATGTACTGTAAAGCAAGAAAGAAGAAATGGTCAAGGAGAAGAGGAACTCATAAGCAACACACTTAAGGATTATATATTGGGGAATGTGAAAGCATGAAAACGAGCAGAGGTGACAGCGGCTGTGACAGCAGGTGGAGAAAATGAATCGATGGCTGGAATTGATCTTGTTAAGTTGAGGCAGCGGTGCGAGACCAATTGCGTAACATGCGGCTCAAAGCTAGGTCAGACAGGTAGAGCGAGGGGGAAGGAGGTGGAGACGGGCGCGCTGCTGATGGCGAACAAGGGGATGAGTGAAAAACTACGGTGGCCGACGGGTGCAAACGACGCGCAGATACACAAACGAGCTGCATATACATGAATGTGTTGCATAAACAGAAACACGCTGCAAAAAGAAAACGCTGCATATCCACTCACACAACGGAAGTGCCCCAGCACGAATTTCAAACCAACACACTTCAACTGGAATTACCTTTCGTGTCTGGGGCACGTTTTTCTCCCATCAGACAGCGCATATGCTCTGATGTTTTTGTCGTTCTTTTCTTCCGACAGTCAGACATTAACCAGTTTTACTGTCATGCCCCGTCCACACTAATAGCTATAGAGATTACTATACAGATGTGTGCACCCACACTGACCAACGTTGGTGTCGTCTGAAAAGAAGGACACATGCAGGAAAACGGTGACCGGAAGATGTACTGTGATTGTAGCGAGTGTAAAGTGTAAAACAGTACATTGCAACGCATTCATGTGCATGCAGCTCGTTTGTGTATATGCACATCGTTTGCACCCGTCGGCCACCATAAAAAACTGGCTTCATTGGATGCAATATGACAAGTGTACCACTGACAAAGAAAGGAATCCCTAAAAAGGCAGAAGACAGTACGAAAATTAATAACAAGGTCCTCTGGCAGGCTATTACGCATATTACTGTAAACGAACATAAATTTGTGTTTGTTTTTTGCAGACTTGGAGCCGGACGGCTGAGCGCCGTGAGCATTGTTTTGAAAATGCTGAGTCGATATCCTGTTTGTCTTGGCAGAGATCCGGGAGGCGTTTAAGGTGCTGGATCGTGATGGAAATGGGTTCATTTCCAAGCAGGAGCTGGGTATGGCCATGCGGTCTCTGGGGTACATGCCCAGTGAAGTGGAGCTGGCCATCATCATGCAGAGACTAGACATGGATGGTGAGTCACATGTACGCACATAGGTGTAAAAACGTTCTGTGCATGCAGATGGAGTTCCTGCCCTCATGTGTTATATCATGCATCGACTTTAAAAGCAATTCTCTATCATGGAAGTGTAACCGCCGTGAGCTATGTGGTCTCAGCCAGCAGGCAGCTTCAATACGATTTACAGTAAACTGCAATGTGTTTTTTTTTATGTGCCTGTTGAGATGCACGGATCACATATTCCTCTGTGTTATGCATAAAACATTTATTCATTCGTGCATGACTGTGTGCTCTTCATTCTCAACCACTTGTCGATTCCACTCAACACATGAAAGTACCTAATTGAAACTGATGTTGTGCGAGAAAATCATAAATGAAGAGATGTGCGAGGTAAATAAAGCGAGGGCAACATGACAAATGGATAGCTGTTGTGGGTCAAAGTGGCTTTTCATATTGGTTGCATGAAAAGAAGTAACTGAAAGGTGTCAGTGCATTAGCTGCACAACTGAATATGTATGAAGAAGCATCGCAACACTCTCTTATAGGAATGGATCCAAAGTGCTCATGGTGTCTCCAGTCAGAGCCGTGAAATCGGAATCAGCTGAGGTTTATTTCTGCAGCCACATGTGCTCACCTGTGACCTTTTAACCTTTTCTCCTCAGAAAAAAAAACACTCTCAGCAGCAAGAAAATACAAACAAATGCAACCTCTTCTCTGTCAGACAGCATTTGTGCCGAGCCAGGTTCCAGGACAATCTGTTAACCGTGACTGACATTTTATAAAGGGTAGACTCTTAAAGTCGTGTAAGGCAGGGATGGGAAAATGCAATATGCAAATGTCAGTTCACTGGGAAAATATTCCAAATTCTTCATGCTGCTATCCGAGTCTTTGATAAGTGTTTTTCAGTTTCGCTGCCGAGAGAGAAATACTGTAATTGTTCAAGGCTGAATATTAAAGTTGAAGAAGTTAGACTGCCTTTATTCCTCTTCTGACTCATCCGCCTCAGAGTCTCGGGAGAACCATAACTGCTTTTCTGCCTCAGGGCCGGATCTTGTTGCATCGTCTGCTACGACTTGAAGAAACAGGCGAGGCTACTTTCGGAGCTGACAAAGGTCACAGCAGCTTTTGTCTCAGGAAGTCTTTGACGTGTAACGCTGTTCATTTATTTATTCGCTTCATTGTCGTTTATCTTTCCGTCTCTGTGTATTGAATTAGAATTTTTTGGAGCTCTTTTTCTCCATTAAGTGACCCAGGTCATCTCGTTTGTGTTGATTGATGTCTTTGGCAAAATGCTGAGCGTTTTGTTTATTTGCAGAATTCTTGTCTTATCAGGATTTATCAGATATTACCCAGCAGGTTCAGACAAAGCCTCCACTCAGGTTGTTGCATCCAAAAAATCCAAATGATTTGGAAGACAGAGCGATGGAACTGACAATTTGTGTGTCAATAGACAGTTAAGATGCAAACAGATGCAACAGACCACAAGGAGGCATGTCATGTTTCCAAATCAGTAAATCTTGAGCTGCAGAGCTTCGGTTGGGTGTAGCAATGCAGTAAAATGAACATTTTTCAACTTTTGTGCCCACTAGGGTTGATTAATCAGTTGATTTTAATTAAAAATTGCAAATTTAAACAATGCAAAGCAAATCGCAAAGGCTGCAATTTAGCATATATATATTATGCAAAGTGCATCTGACTCAGGATTTAAACTGGAAGCTGCTGTTGTCTCATGTGGTAACGATCCATCACCTATTTTAAATCTATTACATTATTATTACTTTATATCACAAATCATGTTGCAGTATCTGTTTGAAATATTGCACTTCTTTAAATCACTCAGTCTCAGTGCCCACCAGTGGTTTTATCAGAGACTGTACTGTATATTGCAACCCCAGAGACACTGATCTGATCCAAGCACAAATCCCCCCAAAAAGTCTTAGTAACTCGACAGATGTTCCAGTCAAACGTTCTGTAAAGGTTTCATGACAGTTTGTTGGATACAGTAAGATAAAGTGAAATACATAACTGGGCTGCAGCAATAACATTTAAGCTTCTGTATTTGTTCTAACATTACTAATGGATTAAAGTTTAATAAAGAAATACATTTTCGGACTAATGAAGGTAATTGCAAATTGCAGTCCTAATTACTTTATCCCTTTATTGATTGTGTTCACCCTCTGTAACCTTATTCAGCGCCGACTGTTTGGAAGAAATTAGTTTGCGGTTATCTTCTCATATGCTTGTGCATTGACGCGATGATTAAGAGGCAGTGATCAAAGGGACACGGCATGAAGGAGAGGATGGGTATTAGCAGGTGAATGTGAATGGATGATAGCGATCGTATCTCGGCCAGATGGGCAGCTGTGAGGATTGGATCCTCGTTCACGGCCATTGATTCTCAGCCCAGCGGCCAAGTCCAGCTGATCTCTAGAAGATACTGATAGGTTATCTGTTCTGCTCGTCACTGCCGCCAGACCAATCCATGTGATTGTTTTTGAGCTCTCGTGTGCCCTTCATGGAGAGGTGTGACTGCTCGTCTTTGTTCCTGACCACAGCATTGCACCAGCCTTTGTTTTTCAGTCTGCTCTTCTTTTTATTTTTTGTGTGTGTGCTGTTAATGACCTTGATTCCTTGGCTCTGTTGACTTTTATTCTAAGTTTACTTCTGTGTATATTCGCTAAAAGCCAACAGGGACCAACAGTTAGTTTTAATTCCCCTTTGTCTTTAATCTGATTTTGCCTTTAACTAAAAGGATTTTTGCTCCATCTTTCTTAAATAATTCGTGACTGTTTCGAGCCGAAACAGGATGCTTGGTTGTGACATAACGCAGGAAGAAACCGGTCAGAAGCAGGAGGTTTCGGCTTTAACAGCCACAAAAAAAGGACTCGGTGTGCATAATGTTGAGCTGACACAAGCTGAGGTTACATCAAAATGAGAACTGACGTGCAACCATGATGCGATAGGAGAAGATTCTTCAACATCACCCTGATGTTTCTTTAAGTTTGTATTGCCGTGCACGTCTGCCACAACAGGAAGTAAGGCTGAATAATGAAGAGGTTTCCTCAGTTTAACGCTGTTGACAGTTTGCTCTTAGAAAGTCCTCTAATGTTATCAAACCGGTCGTCAAATAAGATAGATATAAATTCATCTAAATTTAAAAATTAATGCTGTCATTCATTATTAAGTCGGTGCAGTCATTGTCAGTTGGAACAAATGCCGGCTGTCGTCCCGGGGCAGCAGGTGGCTGAGCAGAGTGCACATTCAGTAATTATTGGATTATTCAGTTTAAACTAGTTCCTTTTATGCACTTTTGTGGCGTGTGGAGAGCTTCTTCACATCACCTGGAGCAAAAATTGGGTGAAGATTACAACAATCAAAGACTTAAATCATTGATCCATTCCTTTTTTTTTGTTTTGTTTTTTTTCCTGTTTATTTCCATTCATGGCTGCCAGGGGGCTGCAGCCTCTGCCAGCATAGTGTGCACTGTGTGGGAGGTGCATGTTACAGCGTGTCATATGGAGTATTATGAGTCATTTTTTTACTTCAGTAGGACACTAAAAGAAGTGGACTGGCAGGATTAATGATTGCAAAAACAAAATTTCCATCGTAGATATGAGAACTGACTTCAGTGACAACTTTTTTAACAGCCACATTGATAAAGAGTCTCCTCAATAAGCTAAATTGTATTGTATTGTCAGGAACATATTAAGGCAGGGGTGTCAAACTCATTTTAGTTCAGGGGCCACGTACAGCATAATTAGATGTCAAGTGGTCCGGACCAGTAAAATCAGCATAATTACCAATAGCTTGTTTGTGTATGTGCACGTCATTTGCCCATGTCAGCCACCGTAGATCAAAGCAGCGCCTCAACACAGCACCTCGGCTTAACCGTCTTACCTCAGTGTGATATGGCAGGCTATGGGCTACGTGATTGTCACTGAGAAGGCAGTCAAACTGACGATGATTCAGACCTCTGGCTGGGATGAAATTAACAGTTCGGACAACCACCTCCATGACGGGATCCATTTTTAAAGACTTGCAACTCAGTGCCTCCTGGTGCAAAGTACAGTGACATGTCCAGAAACCACCTCCTCCATTAGTGGCTTGAACTTTTTCTCTGAACTTTTTCACAATGCCTGCTTTTCGTCCGATAATTGATGGCGCGTTGTCTGTAGACAGGCTGACAGCGCGGGACCAGTCCACTTAGACGCTCCAACCAGAGAGCTGAAAGTGTCCTCAGCTGTTGGTGTCCATCACAGGCACCAACTCAAGGAACTCCTCAGTGACGGTCTCATTACCTCCACGAATAAAAATGACCAGTTGAGGAACGTCTGGAATGTCAGTTCTCTCATCAATTGCAACAGAAAATGCAAGAAAGGACTTGACTTTGTGTTTTAACTGGCTGCCCAAATCTGCTGATACTTCTGAAATCCTCTCTGCTATCGTGTTCCTCATCAGGCTAATGTTGGCAAAAGCTTGTTGCTTCTTGGGACACACTAGTTCTGCAGCCTTCATCATGCATTTTTTTTGCCAAACTCACCGTCGGAATACGGCTTTGATGCTAATGCTATTTCATTAGCAATTAGGTAGCTGGCTTTTACCGCTGCTTCACTGACCTCTCAGCTCCGGGTGAAAATGGACCAGTGTTTCCTCAGACCCACCAGCAATTAATTTATCTTCTCTCCGCTCAGTTGTCCTTGCAAGCTGTCGTATTTTTCGCCATGATGAGTCTCATAGTGGCGCCGAACGTTATATTCCTTGAGCACCAAAACTTGTTTGATACTCACCAAGCACCAGGTTTCCCATTCATCCCTGTGAATAAATAGGACGCGGTCCACTCTTATAGGAAAACTCTGCACTCTGTATCCACTTTTCTCCTTTTTGACAAAGACATTTTGGTTAATGAGGGTGTGGGGGCGAGTGGAAAATAGTTTAGACCACACCATAATAAACATCTGCTGTTTGAGTCCAAGTCTTCTACTCTGACTAATACAGTGCACCCCTGGTGGATAATTTAGGAATAGCATTTTATTAAAAAATTCTAGTTCGTGTCTTTTATGCATTTTTCCACTATCAAAACTCATCCTGCAGGCTGGACTGAACCCCCTTGCAGGCCGATTTTGGCCCGCGGCCTGTATGTCTGACACCAAAGCTATGTAACTTCTGAATCTTTCACTTCCTTCACTTTTGCCATTCGGTTCAGAGCAGGAAATATACAATCAGCTTTTGTCAGAAGTTATTTATTTGAACAGTCACCGGCTACTGACCAGATTTATAGCAGTAGGACACTAAAAATAGTGGACTGACNAGTTCGGACAACCACCTCCATGACGGGATCCATTTTTGAAACTCAATGCCCTTGGTACAAAATACAGTGACATGTCCAGAAACCACCTCCTCCATAGTGGCTTGAACTTTCTCTCTGAACTTTGTCACAACGCCTGCTTTTCTTCCGATCATTGATGGTGCACAGCGCAGGACCAGTCCACTCCGACGCTCCAACCAGAGAGCTAAAAGAAAGTGTCCTCAGCTGTTGGTGTCCATCATAAGCACCAACTCAAGGAACTTCTCAGTGACGGTCAATGTCTCATTAACTCCATGAATAAATATGACCAGTTGAGCAACGTCTGGAATGTCAGTGCTCTCATCAAATACAACAGAAAATGCAAGAAAGGACTTGACTTTGTGTTTTAACTGGCTGTCCAAATCTGCTGATACTTCTGACATCCTCTCTGCTATCGTGTTCCTCATCAGGCTAATGTTGGCAAAAGCTTGTTGCTTCTTGGGACACACGAGTTCTACAGCCTTCATCATGCATTTTTTTGCCAAACTCACCGTCAGAATACGGCTTTGATGCTAATGCTATTTCATTAGCAATTAGGTAGCTGGCTTTTACCGCTGTTTCCTCAGACCCAGCAGCAATTCATTTGTCTTCTCTCTGCTCAGTTGTCCTTGCAAACTGTCGTATTTTTCGCCATAATGAGTCTCATAGTGGCTCCGAACACTATATTCCTTGAGCACCAAAACTTGTTTGATAGTCACCAAGCACCGGGTTTCCCATTCAGCTCTGTGAATAAATAGGACACGGTCCATTTTTCTTGGAAAACGCTGCACTCTGTATCCACTTTTCTTCTTTTTGACAAAGACATTTTGGTTAATGAGGGTGTGGCGGCGAGTGGAAAATAGTTTAGACCACACTGTAATAACCATCTGCTGTTTGGTCTGAGTCTTCTACTCTGACTAATACAGTGCGCCCCCGGTGGATAATTTAGGAATAGCATTAAAAATTTCTAGTTCGTGTCTTTTATGCATTTTTCCACTGTCAAAAATATAGACTGTATAAAAGATGGACGTAGCTACCGTGACGTCACCCGTTGGTTTCTGCACTGAGAAAATGAAGCCAGGGTTCTGCTACTTCCTGGT
>NW_007579511.1:33588-56103 GCF_000690725.1 Stegastes partitus | reverse complement strand
GGCTACTGACCAGATTTATAGCAGTAGGACACTAAAAATAGTGGACTGACTGAGGGCTAATAATTGCCATAACACAATTTCTATAGTAGAAATGAGAACTGACTTCAACAAGTACTTTTTTAACAACCACATCGGCAAAAAGTCTCCGAAAAACAAACTCCCTGGGTCACAATCCTGAGACAGCATTGTATTGTCAGGACTCTGAGGAACCCGTTAATGAACTACTTCATCTAGTAGATGCATAACAGCAGTGTTTCTGGCTACCGGATTCCTTTTCTTATATTTCTAGTTAGATCTCCACAAACACCCAAGAAATCTATTTGGCTCTTTAGCCTCTGAATCTTTCACTTTGAGCACCAGACGGTCGATAACTTTTGCCATTTGGTGCTGGGCAGGTAGAATACAATCAGCTTTTGTCAGAAATTATTTACTAATAACATTCACTGGCTGTTGATCAGGTTTATAACACTAAGATTGAAGCATTCAGTAAATTTCTTGTATAAAAATGTCATCTATTTCAGCAGAAACATAAAAAACACCCGTCAGTGCAGCTTTATACAACACCTGTTTTATAGCCTGGTCCCAAAGTGTGCATAACTACTGCACCTCATCGTGTTTTACCTTGAACCGGTTCACCCAGTCCACCTGTATCTCCGCCATCATCCCAGTCTGGACATCACCAGGTCTTCGGTGCTGCGTCATCTGGCCCGTAGCCCTGCATCTTGCCCTGCTGAATATGTATGGACAAAAGTCAAACGGCGTCAAACGCTGCCGTGCCAGCCGTGCCCCAGAGCGGCGGCCCCAGTCGGAGCGGGAGCAGAGGTACTGTTGGTAGGGGCAGATTGAGTTGTCCTGCATCAGTAACTTTCCACTGACAAGGTCCCAGCCTCATCTGCAGATACAGCAGGAGCAGGTGGGAAGAAGGGGGAAGTAAAATGAGCTTACAACAGGGACATGTGAAACACGAGACCACAAAAGACTGAATAAACTCAGATTTGAAACAGAAAGACGGCAAAGAATTCTGCGCTTTGCTGTGCAATACACTGACTTTCACTCAGTTTAATTCATCATGCGTTTGATTCCAGTTCTATTGAGCTGACTGTGTTATCTCTCCAGCCCATTAATTTAAAAACCTTCTCTTCTTTTACTGCATTTTTTTGCCCATCTTATTTTTCACAATTCCCTTAACCTATAATGTGCAGCAAGAGCTTTTCGTGTAGGTGTGGTTCATCCAAACAAGGCAATAATAAAACCAGACAAACTCCAGGCAGGGGAGATAATGAAACCTCAACGGGATTATGAAAAGTTTCCACCCAAAGAGTACAAAAGAAAAAAGGATTCCAGGGCATTCAGCCACATCAATGCAAGCCCATGTTACGAGTCCTGTTAGTTTTGAATCGTTGCTGTCTGCAGAGTTTTGATGCTTTGCTTTGGCAGGAGATTCAACAACTATCAGCAGGCCTCCGAGATCAGTGCTGTTGGAATCAATGTGCTCTGCAGGAAGCCTGTGTTGTCAGCAGTGCTGTAGCTGTAAACTTTGATGTGCTCTATAGTGTGTGTTATAGATCTCACTGTAAAACTGAGCTCGCAGTAAATGTGTGCTGTGATTTGAAGCATGCTGGCCTTAAACATTTACAATAATAAAATTTTATGTATTTGGCACTTTACAAACTTGAGCACAAAGGGATTTTTAGATCAAAAGATTTACAGAGTAAGAGGTTATATTTTCACATATAGATGAGTTACATGCAGATAAAATATATTTACTTATATAGAGAATGGGTCAAATGTAAGTAAAGCATATAAACAAAAAATATAAACAATACAACGGGCCGGAACGGCGTCCGTGTTTCCCTTTAAGTCCAAATGTTCAGTGTAATAACTGAGTTTCTTCACACGTTGCAGAAGACAACTGTAGAAACCTTTTGCAGCCCCAAAGGCTCCAATTACGTCCGTGTTATACCCTTATTTAATCTGGGAGAAGTTCAGTGTTGCATCCTGCCTTTCCCTCAGCGCCCTGCCTCCAGTGTGTTGCAGTCGCACGCATTCAGCTGCAGGCGGTCGGTTACCGAGTGTTCTGCTCAGGGGCACATCAGCCGTAGTTGCTCAGGACAGCGGCATCATTTGCCATTCACTCTGCCTCGCCTCTCACTCCAAACCGATGACTGGAGACCAGCGAGACTGTGTTCGTGCTGTCTGAATCATTTCCACTGTGCAGAGTTTAGACTAAAGAGCACGACGAGGGAGCTGAGAAATAGAAAACCGAAACAGACAGAAAACTATTCATCACATTATGAGATGGATGAGGATCAGGACAGCCTGAGGTACATAGAGTTTGATATCACGTTTGATTATGTTCAGGATCTGTTTGGTCCCAACAGTTTGTGCAATTTACAATTAATCTGACAAAAGCTTCAGATATCAGTACATCATCACGTCTCAATAATCTGTCTCTTTTCATTATCAGGTGACGGACAGGTTGATTTCGAGGAGTTCATGACGATTCTCGGTCCAAAGCTCTTGTCCTCTGAAACGAGAGAAGGCTTCCTCGGCAGCACAATAGATACCATCTTCTGGCAGGTAGGTCTTTACTTTCTTTAACACATCAGTTCGGTGTGATTGAAATGCTCACGCTGTATATGTGAAATGCTGAAAGGGCAGCAAAGTAGAGCAAAAAAAAAAAAAAGTCATTTTAACTCCTCACCCCTTATGTTTGGCCTAGAAGCATGGAAAGCTTTGCCAAATGAAAACTGTTGTTGTGTTTGGATGTGGTTCAAGGGAGCTATGCTTAAAAACTGTGCTCAGGGCTTCACTTCAACTCCAGCACTCAGGTGTCCTTTGCATCCTGCATTAAGGACATGATTGGTTAAATTCCATTAAAATCTTCATTATAGAGTTCATTAAGTGTTGCATTATAGCGCATGTCACAAATTACGGTAGCCCTGAAAGGTACCTGTCAAAGCCAGTAGGAATGTCCATTTAAAAACTGAATTAGTTCATTAAGTTAATTACACTTTAGAGCAAAATGCCTCATATTCTCCGTACTCTTAATAAAGCCGCGTGTTTTGTTGAAGGACTGCAGCCCTGCACAGTCGACTCAAGGATTTTATATTGCTGCTAAAAAGTGTTTTTGCTCAGAAGAAGACATTATTGCTTTGAACTCGGTCATTTGGTCGAGCGTGGCAAACCTGGAGAGTCTTCTCTGTACTAATGCAATCTATAAATCACATTTAATGGAATGCCGTGTTCTTTATTTCACTCAGTTCCCCTTAACCTTTTGAAGGGCAAAACAAATGTTTAACCTGTTGCGTATAAGATATTATGACTGATAGACACCTAAAAAGAGGTTTTAGAGTCTCAGTGCAGGAGTGAAGCAGACTGACTTTGAGCGAGCGAGACTCGGCGATGAATATGCAGACAATAGGACGGAGGAGAGAGCATGACTGGGAATGATGACAAATCAAGCAGGTGTGAGGGAAAGAGCAGAACATTTGGCGCTGGTAGTAACACTTGGCAAGCCCATCCTCTTGATGTAATCATCGGCTTGACCCAGGCTTTTTCTCGGGGGCAGGAGCTTGTGGTTTTGCACCATGAGGACGCGAGTCTTTGGAGGTATGAACGCCGGCTGGCCGAGGGCACTGCCAGCCACATTTGGCTGCTTCAGTGACCTTGGCTTGTTAGGGAGACCAGTTGGCATGAGACAGACCCGTTTAAGTAAGACGGGTGGTTTTGGTTTGGGGGTTTCTTACTTCCACACTCGCAAACTGACATTTCTCATGTGATGAATTGATGCCCAGAAGCAGGAATCCGCTGCAAACACCTCATCTAATGTGCGCAGCATATTCAGAGGGAAAAAAAATGTCCTGCGAGCCTTGATTTATCATGATTATTTCTCCACGCGCCTCACAGATGATTAGTTGCTTGAGATATTAGTTTTGTGCTTAGTTTAGTTTGTTAATGGACTGTAGTGTATGACTCAGCCTCTTTCAACGTGTTTGTTTTGCGTTCTGCCATCCCTCTCGGGTGTCTGTTGTGAACTAAAAAGTCTTTTTAAGCTTCAGAAGAGTGGAACAGATACTTAGCTTTACATCCCTGCAGCTGGCTCGTATGCGCTCGTCAGACTAATAAAGCATTATGTCTGTTCATCAGGAAATAACATGCTTCTGTGCGACAATTGAAAAATGGAAATTCTCTTAGCAATGCAAGTATACATGGAGAAAAATAACACTGTCTGCTTGAAAGCCCACCCAACAGTTCAGAAAACACTGAATAAACCATCAACTCAGACATCTCATGCTGCTGGCTCATTATGTCCCGCTCATCAAAATTCAGAAGCTGCACTGGACTTCCAATCAACAGATCTCACATGCTTGTAAAAAGCACTTGTCTTTTGTGTCCATTAGCAGCAGGATGTACATCACATCTAGTTAATATGCATCAGAATGTACAGAAATAGTTTTTCGTCTTGCTGAGATTGTGATAGCTTTCGGTTGTGTTCTCTGGAGCTGCAGTGTTCGTTGTCACATTAGCACAAAATGTAATGACTGTGTGAAATGAGAAGGAGATTATAGAGACGAAACTTGTGCAAATTCTCCCCCAATTTTACAGTTCTTGGTTTGTTAGCCTCTTGTAGCTCATTGTTTGACTCTGGCAATTATGTCGCACAGTCTCTGAGCTTTTATCAGATCCCTTTCTAACTGCAGCCGGTTTTCATTTAAAAAGCCGACGAAGCAAATAAAACTTTTGCCATCTCGAGTTCCATCTGTTTTTCTCAGAAGCTGGTGGAGAAAAAAACAGGAGACGCAAGGAGGGTTGACTTCAGAAAAGATTCAAAATTAGTCCTAATTGGGTTTGCGTGAGCTGAAAGTGCAGATAGATGATAGTTTGTGGGTCAGAGCAGCCAGGTGATGCGACAGTGTTTCTGGTGTGTGTCAGCTGATTTGGGAGTTTTATCACCGTCCTAACCGAAGTAGCTGATACCAAAAAGAGATCAATAATCACGGTTTAGAGACTAAACAGACGGCTGCTCTAACTGCTTAAAGTGAAACCAATACATCACAGTTAATAAACAGTAAAAAGAAGAACTTTATACAGCACCTTTTTAAAACTAAGTACATAAAGTTGGACAGAACTGGTGTGCATCATCGAGTAGAAGCAAAAGGGTTTGTATTTGTTATGTTCTTTTTAGCAGGATTTCAGACCTTCAAACAGTTTTCATTGCTTGCTGTTTCTGTCATTCAGCTTTAGGTCAAGCTACAGAAGTGTTAGAAGCCATTACTTGGGGAAAAAACGTGACGTTTCGAGTTCAGCACTTCAGTTGTTTACACTCTTATTCATCCAAGAGGAATCTAATCGGTCTCAAATACTTTCTGCAGCATGATAGCAACCCCAAACATACAGCCTCTACCGAGTCATAAAGAAGCATCCTCAGTGATGATGAGAACAGCCTGAGTGTGGAGTCTTTGTGTTTTCACTGCCTTCATTATTGAGTGAGTTAGTCTGGTTTTTTTTTTTAATGCCACAATAACGCTGAAAATGTTAGTTTGAGGAATTGTCACCAGCTCAGCATCCTTTTTAATCTTTCTTGAGCTTTACTACAGTACATTCATTTAGCACTTCTAATTTTAAGGCCGGCCTTTGTAGAATAAGAGCCCAATAAACTCATCCTGAAGAATGACTCAATCGACCGCAGTGCGTTGTAGAATAATTAGATGGATTTAAAAAAAAAAAACACTAATTGTTTTACTGAAGTTGCAGAACGGCAGCAACCTTTACATTCATCAAAGAAAAGTGACACCGAGGACCCAAAACAAACCCCATGAAGCAGTTTAATTTTTACACAAACCTTTTGAATATCCAGCGTTTTCCATAAAACATGAATCATGACGAGGGGTTTGGTGTAACCCTTCTAAAAATGCTATCAAAGCTTCTGACAGCATTTCACTGATTACGTTTTCCTTCATCTGGCATTTTGAAGGATTGTTACGATTAAGTATTTATTTCCCGCCGCCGACTTTGTCTTCATCAGTTCCGAGTGTGACACGAGCGCGCTCCGGCTAACTCGTACGAGCCTCGTATTATGTTCTGGTTCGGTCTTTTTGAACCTTGAGAGTCGCTCAGTTCTTGTCTTGGCTGAGAGATTTTCTCATTCCAATAATATCAGCCAAAGTGTCACATCCTCACCAGCTGGGGTGATGGGATAATGATTCACTCGCTGTCACACACTCACCTTCCTACTCACTCGTATCTGCTCTTGAACAGTTTGTTAATGTATCTAATTATCCTGTTGGATAATTGTGACCTTGTAATTGATCTACGGCAAACATTTTATTATTTTTCCCTCTGTTTTTCCTAATCGTGGGAGAGGTCTAAACAAAGCAGTGGACTTAAACACTTGCACCCTGCTTAGCCTATTATAACGATTTATCAGTGGTTTTTTAAAGTTTCACAAAGTTCTTAATCCCCTGTGAGATAATTGCTGAAGGTGTGTGGAATACTTGTTTTAAATATCAAAGCTCCTCCGTGCTTTTAATTACAGGTCAGCGTTCCTTGCATTGTACTAATTAATCCCCGGGCAGGACTGTGGCTCATCATTGAGATGGTGATTTATGCCAACCGAGTGACCGAAGCGAGGCACACGGCAGCTCTGAACGGCTGAAATGCAAATCTCATAAGTGCTGTCGTAATTCTTAACTTGTAGAACCGATAAAGCGTTATTGTCCACATTCAGAAGTCAAAAGCACACAATCTGTGCCGTTTGTCACGTGACTTCTCTTGAGCGATGGGGAACGCGCTGATAGTCGTGTTTTGTTATTATTCAAGATGCACCGACTGTGCAGGAGGTTGTCTGGAAGGCATTGTTCCAAAAAATCCATACTGGGTGCTCATCTGTACGCACTGCGACGCTGCAAAGTACTGCTCTACACCTGTTTTTTTGTTTTTTTTTCTTGTAATCAGTGCAGAGAAGTTCATGCTAATTTTCCTGCATTTGTTACGAGCCATGTAAGCAGTTCTTGGGGAGGAAATTTGGCACAGACCCTCGTGGCCCCCAGACCCAACGGCATCGAAAAGATTCCAATGTTGGCTTGACTGAGGTGACAGTTTATCGATTTAGCCGAGACTCCAAAACACACGCCTGGAAAATATACAGTAGAATATATCAGTTCAGTCAAAGACAATATAAGGAACAAGACATAGACGTTACTTGACATTTCTTGCTCTTCAGTTTGCATCATTCAATTCATACTATGTGCAGAATGAAAGTGACCTCAAAACGCAAGTCATTGTTCTTGTTTTGTGCTTTGTGTTTTTTTTGTGGGGGATATGGGAATTTTCCAGCTTCACTGTAAATAAAAACTGAGCTCTATCCCCCCATGTCTCAGCCCCCCGAGTCTCTCTGGCACAGACTCAGCTGTCGGGTTTGTGTTTGTTTTCCCCTCGTATTTGCACAAACTAATGTTCTCATCAAGAGCAGTAAATACACGAGAATGACTGTGATCGGTGTTTCCTTGCGAGCCGGATCCGGCCGGACAACAGAGCTGGGGGAGCTTCACCTAAAAATTTCCTTTCACGTTCCCGTCAATGCCCTTTACAAGCAGCCGGTACAAAGCTGCCTCTGTGGAGCCACAGCGGATGAAGATGCTCACCTTTAATAGGGTTTGCGCTGCTTAAAGATGCAAACTCAATAAAGTTTCAACGCAAAGGCCAGCATGCGTATTAAATTACGCCTCTACAGGTCATCTGTCAGACAAGTAAACTGACAGCCGGGAGAAATGACTGATTAGTTTCCTCTGCCTCTTTGACAGAACAGCGTGAGTGAGCTTATTTTAGAGGTGTTTGCACCGTAATCATCCCGTGTGCTGTACACCCACTGTTAATAATAAGAAAAAGAAACTATTCATGCAACAGCAAAGTTGGATTTAATGTTTGGATCAATTTTGGAACATAAAAATAGGAATAGTTATTGTTCTGATTACTTGACTGATCATTTATGATTTGTCTTGTTGTGTCTGCACAGAACTTTTTAACATTATGTTCCCTTATTTTTAGATTAAATCCGGTTAGCGTCCCGGTGGGGGGAACCAGAATCTGTCTGCGTGGAGTTTGCATGTTCTCCCCGTGCAGCGTGGGTTCTCTCCACGTTCTCCGGCTTCCTCCCACACAGTCCAAAAACATGTTGAGGTTAATTGGTGATTCTAAATGGTCCGTAGGTGTGAATGTGAGTGTGCTTGGTTGTCTGTCTCTAAGTGTAGCCCTGTGATAGACTGGTGGCCTGTCCAGGGTGTCTCTTGCCTTCACCCTGAGTCAGCTGGGATAGACTCCAGCCCCCCACGACCCGAGTGAGGACTAAGGTGTATGGATAATGGATGGATCATTAAATCCAGCAGATAAAGATAATTATCTTAATAATAGTAGTTGTATGCGTGAGTATGATATTCTAACATCCTCATCTATCAAAAGAGCAAATACACGCTGACATGATGTTACAGAATAGTGCTTATATGAATGTAAACATTAAAAAAATCTGAATTTCATCTCCTGTTTTTAGCAGATTTATATGTAAATCTTAAAGGAATAAGCCAGTGCAGTGACTGAAAGTTTCTTTTTGACCAACACAAGCTTAACTGGACTTAAAATATTTTTAATTTGTGTTTATTCCCTTGTCTTTTTAATGCACAGAAGATGAGTTAAGTAATATATATAGGCTGCTTTCTTATAATGATAATAAACAGCTAAATGCTAAAGATGCTGGAGCTCAGCTTGGTAGCTTTTACCCACAGTGTGTCACAAAGGTTCTGGGCGTATTAACCAAGTAATCCAATGCAGTGCTCTCACAAAAATGTCAGTGAATTACCCCATAAAAACAAAACAAACTAGTAATTATAAACCAGGGGGCAGAGAGTTTGGAGCCGTGTTCTCTGAGGTGAAGTGTGTTTCAGAGAGCAGACGTCAGAAGGAAGCAGCACACAGCGGAGAGGTGTGAGGAGCCCTGAGTCTAATGAGCAGATATTCACACTGAGCTCACAATGACTCCACCAAACCAAGTGGCACGGCTTCACTTGTTTTAGACAGCAGGCGGAAACAAATTAATCCTATTTTCCAAAGAGTAAATCGGCTGCAAACATAAAATTATGATTACGTTCTGTCACAGAAATGCTCCGGTGTTGGTGATTTTAATATATGAAAGTGGAATGAGGTGTTGGTGAGGAGCTCTGTCGTGAGTCTTCAAAGACGATCATCAAACTGTCAGAAGACTTCTTCTTCTGACTTCTGATTTGTTTACATTTCAGACGTGAGCGATCTTGACGTGACAGAAAGCAATTTTAAGAAGCGAGGCAGGTGTCACTTCTAAAATGTGAAGGAGTCTGTGTTTCAATCGGTTTTAAAGTTCTCCGTCTGTCCCACTAAACTGCTGTTTTTCATCCTGTTCAACTTGCTCGGGGACTGATTTTTTTGAAAAGAACTGACTCGCCCTTCAAATGGAAAAATCGCAGTCTGTCATCGTAAATGTGGGACACGTGAAAGAGGAAGTTATGCATCATTCAAAATCTAAAATGATGCCGTTAGTAAACAGTGATGCGCTGATGAAAGACATGATTTGGGGTTGTGTGTAGCGGTAAAGTGTCTGGATTTAGACATTTGTTGTGACTGTGAAGGAATAAGAAGAAGTCTTTCTGATCCCAGCTTCGTTCAGACACACTCTGTCTGGCTTGTAGACTTTAATCTTAAATCAGATCCATTAATCTTCCTTTTACTGTCCTTTGTGCCAGGGCACAATTTTGGATTCATAATGCCTTTGGAACAACTCATTGATGATGAATAATACATGGGGCGCAATGATTTTGTGGAGAAAGGTGAGAGTATAGGTTAATATTTGTGTTGGCTCCTCCAGAGTTGCTGGAAAGTGAGTCGGCCGTGTGCTCTGTAGTAGTTTCTGTGCTGTGGTTGTTTTCAGGGCAAACCGATCAATTATACACAATAACATGTCATGCCCTAATTCTCAGAAGTAAATGGAAGTGTCCAGGAGATGAAAATGTGTTTATAGAAGCTGTCGGTTTATTATTATTTGTAATGTACTTGATAATATGATGAATTTATAATATTCTTTGTCCTACTATGTTTCCTATTACTTTAAATTTCTTGTACAGTCGTCCTCAGATTTATTCATCCTGTTCCATTAAAGAAAAGGCAAAATTCACTACAGTCACTCAAATAACTAGAAACTGACAAAAGTAATAATAAATAAAAATTTGCTAAATTATAATTTTAGTGAAATAAGACATTGCTTTTGAAATGTGGTTGAAAAGAATAATTTAAAAAAACAAAACTGTCTCGGACAAATCAGAGCCCTTTGCTGATGAGCAGTGAAATCCTGTCAACAGGTGCAGAAGTCTGACTGAGAGTTACAGAAACACCTGATGGCAGTGATTGGCTCAAAGGGTTGTTCAACAGAATATTAGTTAACGGGTCCCATCATGCTTGTTTGCTTGTATGTTTTTTTTTTTTGTTTTTAAAAAAAAAAAAATTTCTGTTGAACCACAATTCAAAAGCAACGTCACGATGTTCATTACATTTTTATTTATTACTACTTTTGTCAATTTCAACTTATTTCAGTGACAGCTGTTTTTTTTCCTTCTTTAATGGGAGGGTATGAATACATTTTAGGACGACTGTATGTTTTTCTTCCATCTAGCTTATACAAAATAAAGGAAAATGTGCCTCAACCAGCAATAAAAACACTAAAAACCACATTTATTTATTGCATGATTCTTTTTTATTATTATTTTTTATAATCAGTAACTGCAAATGTTTCAGGACAGACTGAATAGGTTACTGTTACTCACATCACCTGCTCCTCCCTCATGTGACTTCTTGTCCTCCACTGGGGGCTTCTGTTGAAGATGGCACATCTGTTTCGCTGCCTTTGTTTTTGCCATTATGCTCTTCTTAACCTACTTACACGTCGCTGTTGTTTTGTCGTTGATCTGACCGCTGTCAGTTCAGTTTTGTCCCAGTTTTTTTGTACTACTGCGTGCACAGTGGAAGAAGCAGTGATTCACTAGAGTAGCTTAAAAATGTAGAAATAATTAACTTTATTAAATGAGTAGGTAAACACATCGTCAATCCACTTGTATTTAAACCATATCTGTCAATATCGGCTGACCCTGCTACTCTGTCATGATGTTTAATGAAGATATTCTGTGGGATGTTATTATTACACACTGTAATTTCCATGTATTCGCATTACGGCAAGCTTGAACTGCTTTAAGAGCTTCTCACTTTCTCTAACCAAGTAAAATGTGTGATGGAATTTGGATCTGCCTGTTAGATATCTCGTTACGCTTTTGATTAAGCGTCGGCAATTACGATCCCTTTACCCCCACATTCGTTTGCACGTATGTAGACATAATTTCAAATTTCCCCAAAGTGCCGCACTAAATCGCTGATATTCAAATGAAGAAGTCCCCCCGAAGAACTGCTGACTGTCAGAAGTCCTGCTCGGGGCAGGTAGCGCGAGGAGAAGCCGGCATCTCTTCTGACTAGCAGCTGCTGGGCGTTTGATTGATTCAAGGCCGCCATGCAGGATGTAAACAGGCTCTTGGGGCGTTCACATGCCTGCTGGGGAGGCAGAGAAGGGAGAAAAATCATATTCCCTTTGCTGGGCATGGCCTTGAATAGCAATGAAGGTGGCACAGGGACGTGACGTTACAGACGGCTAATCAACACCCACACATGTGCACACACACACACGTCCTTCCTTTCCCTCCGTACGCCTAATCACCCGCCTTCAAACCGTCGATCTACGCCGAGCGTCGTCCCTCTAATGCGCTGCTCCTCAGATTCCAGCACAGAGGTTGGGAGGTGAATTACGGAGCATTATCAAAGTGAAAATGACTCCATTTTTCTCAATCGGGCCGAGCATTACAGTGTCATCATGCCAGAGAGGAGCATCATTTTGATCTCTGGCCAGAGTCTCGGCGTCAGAGGCCTTCGCTCTCACCAAGAGACGGAGCTGCATCGTCACAATGACCTCCAGATGAGATTTTAATGCTGACTTTTCATTTCATATTTTCATTGTTGTTCTCATAAAGCCTAATTCGATTTTTGTTTATTTCAAAGTAAATGTACCGTTAAGTTTTACTCGCCTCATCGTAAACGGCACCAAGTTCTGGTCGTTTGTTTGATTTTGTTGTCGTTTAATGGCCACTTTCTTTACATTTGGATGAGACGTTTGTCGATTTAAAAGCAAAAGATGTATCGATACGGCGTTAAAGTGCAAGTATAATTGCCCATCATTGTGATGAAGTGGGTACAGAGTCCTGCTGCCTTGTTTCTGCTCAGCTTTCACAACAGCCGTGTGAGGCACTTAAATTGCCCAAACGAGGTCTTACACATTTTTAGTAAACTTTACACAGGTAGTAGAACTGATTTTGGATCAGTTTTGGGACTGAAAGTGTGGCGTTGCTGTGGTTCATCCCAGTACTTTGATCATTTAGCTTTAAGCAGAATAGAAAATGACACACATGCGTGTTCATAATGTCTCATGTATGTTTATAATGTGTCATTTTGCACATGTTGATTAGCGAACAGCTTCAGTTTGTTTTTATTTCTTGTCTCGGTTTGTTTATCCGAACCTGAACTTTTACTTTTTATGCTTTTCAACACCACACATGTGTAAACTGTGCAAAACATTGCAGCATTCACAGCATGTTGATGCTTTTAAACATGATGCACCACTGCAGCATTACAGGTGTGATGCTGCTGCATGTGTAGTCATGTCTGACATGCCAGTAATCCAGTATATTTGATAATAACACCTAGTTTCTGGACACCACACCTCATGTTGCCAGTGTTTGGAAATTGACATTTTGCTGCAGGAGGAACTGTGTATTTGTGGATAGGTGGAAACAAATAAGAATATGCTGTATGCAGTGCACAGTAAGACGTTTATACACCAACCAACCGAGCAGTTACATGGCTGTGTCGTGGCGAGGGTGCCGAGCAGTATGAAGTTACTGTACCAATTAGTCTTTTGCATTGAGCCAAGCTGATAACTCTCCTCCTCTCAGAGCCGAGGACGGTGCTGTTTGAAGTCTCGCCGCTCGTGGAGAAGCGGCGGCAGCCACACTCGCCCTCAGGCTTCCTGAGAAGTGAAAGTCTCTGACTTTGACTCCTGCTTCTCGGCTCTCTGTATCACATGAAGCCTCCCTGCACATGATACACAGGAGCTCATTTTTCATGTACGCCATGACACTTTCTTCTCCCTTTTCCCTGCATCTCGGCCCCTCCTCCTTATGTTCCGTGTAGCTTTAATTGCGTGTGAGTCAGCTTGGCTACCTCGGTGATTCACTTCATTACAGTTCTTTCTCATCCAGGCTGCAGCTCTGAGAAGTGTCAAGAACACATTACTGCATTTTCTGCACAGTCGCTTAACTCGAGACGCGCACTAAACTCGCGTGTGCACACACACACACTCACGCCGGAGGATCATTTGCGTTATTTAATGCCCAGAATTTTAATGATGTGTCTGCCAATCAAAATAAATGCCTCCGACTACATCACACCGACACGCTGGATTTCCTACAGGGGACCTTCTTCATTTTTATCTACTAAGTAATCACAGTGTAGACTCCTATTTAGATGAATAGGGAAAATCATTTGTCAGCTAAATGCAATCAAAAAGACACGGGCCCTTTTCTCATTGTTCATCATTTCACAGCGTTGCTCGGCGTGCTGCGCCTTTATCCTCCAAGGTGCACTTCAAAGTCCCATCAGGGCTGCAGACAGCGAGGATGAAGAGCGAATATGGATGTATGACTTCAAAAGAGTCGGGCTTTTGCTCATCATTCATCATTTAACGTTCGAGTTTGTTAGCGTTTTCTGGGATAGTCAGTGGTTTTTTTTTGGCAAGCTGTACTCACAATACTGCATGAATTAACATTTTCTCCATGGCTTTTAAGTGCAGGCTTGTGAAGCAGTTTCTGACATACTAAAAACAGAGGCACCTAATGTGACATTTCTGTGGAGAGGATTTTAATATCAGATAAACAGGTGGGAAGACGGATCTCTCGGCTTTCCTCCCTCGCGTCTAATGTTGGATTTTTTTGATCAGATGCAAAGGAATAAAAAATGGCAAAGTTCAAGGGCTTGTACAAAAAAAAAAAAGTGCAAAGGTGAATGAACTTACTTTCAGAGATTTGACTTAACGAGCCAACTTGATGCTCTTGGGTTGGGTTTAATTAGGTTTTGGTCACATTGAAAATAAGGCTGTTTTGACTACTTTAAGATAAGAAATCCGATATCTTGTCAGCTCCAGACTTTACTTTGGGTCCTGTTGACAAAAGCTGCAGCCACCCTGTGGATTTAATTACACTGTGTGCTGAATATGTTCAGGTTTGCATCGAGCTGCAATCGAAACCTCGAGGTAAAACTTTATTCGGTTGTCTTCTTTTGCCCGCCACCTCTTCAGCCCTCCTCTTTGCTGTTTCTTTCTCTTATCTGCCATCTCTCTTCCCTCCTGTCTCTTCTGTTCTGTATTCCTCTTCGGCGAAGGTAAGGAATTACATGAGACAGAGCATATAGATCCACCGAATCCAGCTAATGAGGGCAGTGACCCTCGGGCAGCCCCTCTCGTCTGCTCCAGTCCAGGGTTAATGGGAGTAATTTCTCCTTGATTAATCATACCAACAGTAATTGGCTATTGATAGGTGGCTCAGTGCTTTTGGGCAGTTCCCCTTCTTTCCTTATTTTCCCTCGGATTGCCTTTGAGTTAAGCCAACTAAAGTCTGCCGCGCTTTTGATTCACTGCTGGCACTGGCTTCTCGTCACTGTGCTCGGAGCAAGTGAAAAGCGAATGTAAAGCGAGGGAAGGAAGAGTATTGCTTTCTGAACTGAGATTTAAATGGATTTCCCAGAAGAATTCACAGACTGTTAAGTGCGTTCATAGGATCCTCTTTGATCAGAGATTGTTGCCTGTTTGTGTCTGAAGGAACCACAAAAATACTCGAGTATGATTTTCTTTCTTTTTCTTTCTTTCGTCTCCAGTTTGTTGATCACAGTGAAATGTTCACTGGAGTGCAGAGGTTACAGACCTCAGCGCAGAGGCCTCTTATAAAGGTTTGGTCCATGTGAAGAGTCTCAACGGCCCACGTGGCCGATGTTTCTGTCACTTCAAACACTCCACTGATTGCTTCCACACATGAGCTCCAATTCATTTTCCCGCCCGTTGTTACCCTCGTGGCGCGCGTTATGTTTTCTTTTTTTTTTTTCTCAATTAATCTTCGGTCCTTTTGACAGCAGGGTGACGCAGCGGTAATGGAGACATAAATTTCTCCTGAAGGCTTTGGAGCCTCTCGAGGGGAACAGATAGGCTGTTTAAAAGCAGAGATCGATAAAGATGCTGAACATTAGTTTTAACAAGGGAGAGAATGTGTGCGTGTTGGATCTGGGCGCTAAGCAAAGGAGGCTGTAATGAATATAGCCACCTGAGTTAATTTACGGCTTACATGCATATGCAGGGTATAATGCAGGTGTTAGAATCAGAATAATGGCTCCTTTACAGCAGGAGCAATAAATTTACTTGAGTTTTGGTAAAACTGATGAAAATACATGGATCCAGATAAATAGTAAGAGTTAATAATGTTCATTATTTTATGCCAAATTTGGATTTATTGTCAATTTGATGTCTTTGTTTTTAGTTTTTCTCATTTTAACTTAAAACGACGTCCCCAAAATGATGAATACACATGTCAAATTTAGATTTATAGTGATTTATCTAGTTGATCAATAGGGGTTTTTTGACTGGAAATGACAAAAGACAGGAAAAGGTTGCGCTACGTATGTTAATGATAACATTTAAATGTTTAAAATTTGTACATGCTAAGGGTATTGTCGAAAATTACAGTAATTTCCGGACTGTTGAGCGCACCTGAATATAAGCCGCACCCACTAGCTTTAAAAATAAAACAAGTTTTGTACATATACAGGCAGCGCTTGTCTGTAAGCTGCAGGTGTCCACGCTGTAACATGAGATATTTACACAGAAACTTGTAATTAAATACGTACAGTAAATGCTTTTTTCCGAACAGTGCCTGTAACACGACTGGTTAGAAAAATTAGCAATACAGCAGCCTACCAGGAAAAGTCATTGATCGCTATCTTCATCTTCCTCCTGCACACTTAAACCACTAAAGTCGTCTTCTTCAGCGTCAATTACTTCCTCACACACTTCCTCAGTCTCTCATTCGTTGTCGCACTCAGTGTCACTTTTGTCTCGAGTCAAATTTGTAAAAATCCATAAACTAGCCGCATCATTGTTTAAGCCGCAGCGTTCAAAGCGTGTGAAAAAAGCAGCGACTTATAGTCCGGAAATTACGGTATTCAGTTTCCCTGCAGGCTGCCTGATGTTTTCCTCCAGACTCTGAATGTCGTCCTCTATTCTCATGATTCTGTTCACTCATTCATTTCATTCCTGACTGTGGGGATGGTGCTCTAGGTGAGCTTTTGTACGCCTGCCTTGGAGAAGTCCTTTTTGGTTGCCGTCCATGGAGTCCTGCCTTCTGCTGGAGTGTCTGCCTTTAAATTTTGGCCCCAGAAATGCTGATTCTTGGCCTCTTACATTGTCAAAGAAATACTTAAATTGTCATCACTGGCAGCTTAACACAGTGTCCTACCATCTCTTGACACTTGTTAACATCATTTCCACTCAGAAGAAACCTATTAGTCAGATAAAATGCACTATAAATCCAAATGGGTATGTATAATTTGGCGCTTTACTCCACATAAGAAGATGCGTTTAATTGTGTCGAAAAAGAAGTTGCAGTGAAAGCTATAAGATAAGAGCGTAAGGTCCGTGAACATGTATATCCTTGACCAGAATACGTATCATGGGAACACTCTGGAGCAGATTCAGATGCCGTACCGTGAATAATGCAAGCGTGTGTATGAACTGCTTTGTAAATAATAAATGTCCCGGCAGTAAATATGACCGGCCGTAAGCAGGAGAGAGGTTATAGCTCAGAGACTCTTAGCCGGAGTCAAGTAATGACGAACCAACTTTATGACTTTGCTCAGCAGCTGATGGAGTCGGAGCTTATTGGCCAGTAGCTGTCGAAACCTCAACTTGTTAACTTTTATCGTCGTTGCGGGCGTCGATACGTTAAACGTGCATGTACCGATATCTAATAAATGCATTCAACGGAGGAGGAAAAAAAAAAGTGCTTCTCCTCCTCTTGCTCTTTCCTGGATGGTGATGCAAGCAGGGTGTGGAAATATGTGAAGAAAGTGCTGAAATTGCTGTACTGACAGCTGCAACTTCCCAGGATGCAAGATGATGCAGTTATCTTTCTTTTTCTACCACACTAATCTCCTGACAAGTGCGGTGCAACTAAAAGGAAATAATTGTGTAGTGATTGTTCACATCTTAACCTCATCTCAGTGTGACTTCTTGTCAAGTCTGTGGAGTCTGGAGGATTATGCTTTTGTGCTCTCACACCTTTCATCTTCAGGTGTCCTTATTTACTGTAGAACCCAGTGTTTACCTTGTTAAAATGTAGGATTTCAGTTTGTATTAGCTGTCAAATCCTCCTCAAGTCCAGGACTCTGTGTTTGTCCCGTTCATTCAGACGCAGCATGGCAACAGCGTCCTGCTGTAGTGATGCACAGAGAGAAAGAAGCTGGATGATAGAAAACCTGGTGCAGTCAGATCTCTGAAGAAAGACAGCCTTACATTTTCTCTAAATCAACGCTTGACACTGAAAAAAATCTATGGAGATGTCGTGTATTTCACAAAACAAGCATCGTGCACATTGTGCTGCGTTCAAATCCCGTCTCTTTTCCATGTTTTAATATATCCGCCATTAAAAACAAAACACTTGCGAGTCCGTGGCGTTAAATTTAGATGAACAAATGCAATTGGATTCTTTCGGCGTGCGTGGAGCGTTATCTGTAGCTGTATAATTTGGCCGTATTGCAAAAGGCTGAACTCAGCAGATGGATGGATGCTGGCTCTTGGCAACCGTCTCGCCGCTTGTGAGCGCGAGCAGCAGAACACGCATCATTTACGAGGTTAGAGATGAACAGAGCTTTCTCTTTAGTGTGACTCCGCTTCCTTATGTACAACCGCAAAAACCCACTGTGCAGGCTGAGGGGCGGATAACGGGAAAAAATCGAGTTAATGGTTTCACCCAAACTCGTGAAAATCAACCTCAGAGCCTCTCATCTCTTTAGACTGAGATTTAACTTGCTTGCTGCAGTTGTAAAGTCTCCTGTAAGCTCCAAAACACTTCACTACCATTGTTATTTAAGTTATTTAAAGCATGCATCAATGTGTATCTGCATTGCCAGTTAATGCATTTTTTAATATAGTGTAGCATAATACCAGTGAAATATCATTTTACAGGTTTCAAAACTGGACTTTTGTCATTAAAAGCTAAACAACAACACAAATTCCTATTATTTCTCTGCAAACTTGCTCATCTAACATCATGATTTTCAAACATGAATTTGTGATTTTCATAGTGATATATGAACATGGCTGAAAAAGGATGCATCCTCTGTGCTGTCAGAATCATTTTCCCTGTTAATCAGAAGCAATGAGGTGGAATCAGGCATTCGTTTAGGTGCTGACGAGGGAAGACGTTGATCCCACATGTTGAAATAAGTATACATCTCACCTGTAATGTTTATTCTGGGTTTCAAAAACTCAACAGGAAACTTTAAAATTCACACTTTAAACAGATTCAACATTATCAAAGCATCTCAAAAAGGTTAGATCCAGAGTCTTCCTGTTGATGCTGTACAGGCGAATTCACGACTTAATGCAGATTCATGAGTAAATCACTTCAGCGAGGACGGATTTTAGTTTCCAGTCTCCACAACTTACATAAGTCTGTTTGGGATTCGGTTTTATTTCGACAAAAGGCTGCTGCTGCTGAGCTTTGACCACCGCGAGCCTTAACAGTATGTGACATTTCCAACTTTTCCATAGTCTCCATTAAAAGCCGCCGCACCTGAGGCAAGTGATTCAGACTGAATGTGTGACAAAGGAGACAGAAGGTTTCCTGTGCGGGGCTCGCTGTGAAACTGTAGGTCACTCAGCACCGGGTGTCCTGCTAAAGATTTTTTTTCTGTGGGAGTCACTTCAGGTCCAGGTGCAACATTCTCTTCTGCCTCCCTTTCTTTCGCCGTGTTCTCCGTAAAGGTCACTCCACGCTTCGCTGTGACTGTAGACTGAGAAAGTCTGTGGGGTATGGAGAGCGAAAATAAAATGGCTTTTTCTTATCAGCTGCAGGAGTGCTCTGCAAATGAAGCTTTCCTCCGGCTCATCCCTCTTTTCCCTGGCAAATGAAGCTCTGGCAGTCAATTGATGTCCGCCGGTGATGTCGTCGCCGCCGTCGTCGTCGGGAGGCAGCAAGGTTGCGCGAAGGTTAGGTAAACAATTAGGCCGCCCGACCCGCCTCCCCCCTGGGGGGAGGGAACATGGGAGTTGGCTGCACTTTAAGTGGCAGGTGCTGCAGGATCGCTCCAGGTAGATCTGTCTGTTTAGGACAAGTTAGCGTTTCATCCAATCTGTCTTCCCCCCAGAGGGAGAAACAAACGGAGCAGCATCGTCTGCGAGACATGTCATCTGTTTCTGGAACAGAAGGCAAAACATCTTTTTCATGCTGCTGCACTGGGTGGCTGATGTTTCGTGGATAGAGGCGTTTGGACTCACAGAGACATTTCTGCAGAGTTTGTGTGTGTTTTTAGGTTGCAGAGCTGCAGGAATAAAGCAACGATTGTTATCTGAAATGCATTAGAATACCAAGAGTTTGACTGCAATTCATCCGATGATGGAAGCTCCAGATGTCTTCAGAAGTTGAACTAGTCTGAGTTTGATCATTAGGAAACTTTAGGGATTTAAAAAGAATTTGGCTATATGCATATGTACATTAATGAGGATTTATGACTTTTGATAAATATTCAGTCTATAATTAAAAACAGGAAGTTTCTTTTTAACAACCTGTGAGCATTTTAGGCCAATTAGTTTATAATCCAGCTGTTGTTAAGCTCCACCTTTATACAGTGCTGCAACTTTTTCCCAATTTTACAAGCTGTCTAAAAAAAAGTAGCTAAAAAATAATTGTGGTTTTGTTTCTATAGCAGCGTTTTCTCCAAAAATTCAATTCAATTACTTGAAATAACTGACAGGAAATAGAACAAAGGATCCATTTAAATGATAAAATAAGTTTAAATAAGTGCAATAGAAGCAGAATTTGTAGCGTCATGAATTGTGGTTGCAGCAATATTTAGAAATGATTAATATTTTCTTTTAATATATCTGGTGGGGTTTTCACCTCCACATTTATTATTTTTAGTTGTACCACCAAAATATGTTTAAAAAAAACAATCCTACCACCTACCTGTCTTAATTTACCTTTATTACAATATATATGATTTATGGCTCTATTATGATGTACCTTTTATTTTACGTTTGTCTCGCCAACAGTTACGTTTCCTCTCACGTTTGATTAATGACCCGCAAAACAATAGATGAAACACTGACCCTCACCTTTTAATACGCTCCGATAATGAATCTTTATGGCGCCTGATTAACGTTTGAGACGTGATTGGTGTGAGCGTTCATTAGCTCACTCTGAGGCTGAGAGATAACAAATGGCACCAATGGTAAGTGTCCAAGTGTGATTTATGCAGTGATTTATGTAATTATCTACCCAGTGGGCTTGCCAGAAAGTCCGATGAATGTTATCCTTTACTCGCCGGATGAGCATCATTCATTGTAATATCGCTGAGTACAAGAAACGCAGCCGGAGCTTTGGGATTTGCAAGCTGAGAGATCAAATATGTTGCGACGGGGAGTTTTACAGTGAGGAATTGATAAGATTCAATAGTTATTATTGACTGTTGTTCAATCAGTCTAATTAGGAACTTGTCTTTCAAAGTGAGAGAATCCGTTTTAGTTTGTGTCCAGAGGCTCTCTGGAGATGCTTTATTGTAAGTGACTGGAGCTTTTACTGCTTTTAAATACAGTTCAAATGTAATACTAACTTTTAGGAGCTATGAAACGGTTTCATATCCACTGCAGCATCCACCCAGACTCTATTGTTTGCCCACTGCAGGTTCATTTGACCATATGCTGCCATATTTAGTTGTTTTCGCTGCGGCAGTGTTGTGAGATTTGACTTTATGTCTCAGATTACAATCACTGACACTGTTTTTCTTCTGTCCAGTCCAAATTATAACAAACAAGGTCACAGGAAAAAAAAAAAAATCGTTACGCCTCAGACTGTCCTGATGTTAGGACACTGGAATGATTGAAATCTGAGTCGGCTCCTTACATTAGATCCTGTGAGTGTGAAGCTGTAAACCATTGTTGTCAGTGGCAATGTGTTCAATTAGATATAGGTATAATTGTATTCTTTGTTTAGCTTGCGCTCAAGGAAATTTGTTGTTTACAGATCATAAACATAAAAAGCTAGACACTGTCACTATTTCATGATTGTTATTATCACTACTATTTTTAAATAAATAACAATCTACCGTCCAGTTAGGTTTGTGTTTCCAGACTCCCAATTGCTCCGCGGTCTGGCACCGCTTTAAAGGCTTCACCGGCCGGGCTCAGTCATTGTTGTGCAGATCCATCATCCTCGGTGCTGCTCATACTTGTCAAGGTCTTTCCTGGGTGGAAGACAGGAGCTGTAGCAGGGACGTTAGAAGATGACGGCACAGAAAAGCTCCAACTTCCTGCTGGGCTCAAGGCCACGGTGTTCAACAGTAGCGACACCATTGAGCCATTGTACTGATTTTTTTTTTTTTTTATTGACAGTGTTCGTGATGTCCTAAATCACCAGTTAATATGTCTTCAAAGCAAATCAGGGCATTTAAGAGTCAGACGTGCCCTTATCTTCCCGTGTCGTGTCTGTTCTGATGCCGTCTTGCTCTCATAGTGAATCCATCAAAGAGGTTCCTGTCATGGCTGCAGCCTTCAGACAAGGGACAGGCACACATTTTGTCATTTTTTACATTTTAATAAGCATCATAAAGTGTGCACAGTTAATCAATAGATATATACGTTTTGCCTATTGAGTAAATAAATATGATATTGATACGAACATTTCAACTAATTCAGAGGAATTCAGCTGGTTCAGGACTCACTGCACTTTGTGGATTCATTCTCACTCATACGCTGCCGCTGAAGTTTTTTTATTCCTGTTATCTTAATTGTATTGCAAGCATAAAAATTAAATGACTTTTTTAGCATTTAAAAAAAAAATGCTGCTCCCAAGTGTAAAGTCCTGTTTTTTTACGGATGATGCGTTCAGTGATAAGATTAAAAAAACAAACGAAAAAAAATATGAATCTCAAAGGAAATTATTTTACCAGATATTTAAAAAAAAAAAAAACTAAATTACTACCAAAAAGCAACAAAATATAAGAAAAATAAATGACTAAAAATAAGAAAGTAAGCTAAAACAGAGCTGTAGATTAGAAAAGTAAGAAGTAGTAAAGAAATAA
>NW_007579511.1:1741-32943 GCF_000690725.1 Stegastes partitus | reverse complement strand
CTTGTGTATGTGCGCCTTCCGTCTGACTAATTTCTGTAAATACTCAAAATCAATCACTTCAGGACCATAACTCTTGTGCATTCAATTTAATCAATGCATTAACTCTGTGCAACACTCTGATTAAAGTGGCTGCTTTAGACCGACATGTGTACGAGCTACCGGGACGTGTGCGGTAAAAGAATTACGAGGACATGCATGATTGTTTGTGTTCCCGCAATTAACATTTTATTTTGGTTGTTGACAGCAACAATTTATTGAGATTTTTACCTCCATGCTCAGGGTGTGATGGAGTCTCTAGTTTGTTGAAACATAGTGGAGCTGGTGGTGCAGAGTTGTGTCACATCAGTGCACCGGAGTTAAAGCTTGTTCAGTTCATGAGCCGCCCTGTGAGGCCTACACTCGAAGCGCACACGGATTATTTATGTGAAAGGGAAAATGGCTTTGGTTCTTTTTTTTTTTTTTCTCCTAATGATCCCCTCTTCGTCTCTTTCCTCCCGCAGTTCGACATGCAGAGGATCACCCTGGAGGAGCTGAAACACATCCTGTTCTACGCCTTCCGTGACCACCTGACCATGAAGGACATCGAGAACATCATCATCAACGAGGAAGAAAGCCTGAAGGAAAACTCCGGGAACTGTCAGACGGAGTTTGAGGGAGGTGAGCGAAAGTCCCTGAGCTAACTTCACGCACACAGGCACTTAGACAAAAGTGTGTGTTTGCGAATGTGCGTGTCGTCGCCATGCTGTGTGTGCTGTGTGTGGGTCGGGAGGGAGAAAGTAATCCGTGCTGTCAGGAAGAATTTGAGCTGTCTCATCAGGATCCACGGCCAGCAGAGTCACGGCACACCTGCTGATTTATTGATTCGGGGCGTCGGTGGGGGCTCGTGTCAGCTGGTCACCTGTTCGGAAGTGGCACAGATGAAAAATGCATGACCGCGGTCCTGCAAAACTAGCCATCCAAGATTTATAGATATCAGAGCAGCAGCGAGTCTTCCAGGACTTTCTCACTCTTGTTGTGAAAACAGGAAAAAATCATTGTTTTTTTTTCAAGCTAATCTCAGATATTTTCTAAATGACAAGTTTGGATTAAGATGTAGGAGTCGTTTCTGCTTTGGGTCTTGGCGGAAATAGCATTTTATAGCAGAAAACCAGGCCAAAAAGCAGTTAAAATTACATAAAACATTTACAGTTTAATATCAAATGAGGCTTGACAGTACAGTGTCCCAGCGCTCGGTATGCAGTCCAGGCCGTCCCGTACTGATGTGCAGGATGCTGCGTTAATAAGCATCTGTTTGGCTGGAAACTAAACAGATGCTTGTTGTCGACCGACAGCCAATAGATGTGTTCACGCTAACTTTGCCTTTTTAATGTATTTACCTCCTATTGCCCTCTTTACACATCCGTGAACCTCCCGCTGTTCACCGTCACTCTTGTTTTTTCTTTATTTGCCAGTGAGCCTTGATTAGAAAGCTTCTGTGCAGAGTCCAAACAGATGAGTTATGATGGGAACTAGTGAGGAACAAAACAAAACTGTAAATGAAAATTTAAAAGTAAAAAAAAAAACTTTTGGCCCTGTAACATTATGCAGAGCCTGTGTACCTTGATTGATTGCTCCGAAAGCAGCTGAAAAATGTGGCTTCCTCGTGGGCATCCATTTGGTTCCAACAGCTATAATATGAATTTGGGGCGTAAGAAATGCTGAGTCATAGCACTAACAGTTCCCACATGTCCTGAAGGCAGCGTAGCCGCACAGGTTCCCAACCTACTTTGTTATGCAGCGAGACCGCCTTCATCAGAAAAGTGTCTGCGACTAATACCGTACGTGTGAAATTCTAATGCATTGAGATTTTTCTTCCCAGTCATGGTCATGTATTCCGTCTATGGACTAAAATGATGCCCAGAGGCCGAGCCGCCCTTAACATCTCTTACCGAACGCCGCCCGGCTGTGAATCTCTCCTGTCTTAGAGGGGATTTACTGGACCAACACTGGTGGGGACACGGATTGCAGCGGCACTTTATCAAGACCTTAAAACTGGTGTAGAGTGATGACAGCATGATGCTCGTAGTGGGTTTACGATGAAGGCTGACCGCAGCAGAATCAAACAGAGCAATCATATCTATTGGCCTCAAGGTCTATGAGTACCATCTGCCACACAGAGGCCACCAAAATGTGCTCAGTCATGGAGAAATCGATACGTCGTGTCACCGTGCGATTCAAACCGAGTACGATTCATCATGCTACTCCACTACTTCAGCCCGCTGATATATGAGGTAGCATAAGAGGCACTTGATTTCCCTCTGGTATCACCTCGTTGTGGAATCAATACGGTGTGGAGCTGAAAAACAACAGAATAAAGAACGGACCCACTGATCCATAGAAGTTCACCCGGCACCGATTCATAGCTGAACAAATTGTACCGATGGCATAAAGCGCACGCCGGAGCAGCAGCTGTCCGGGGAGCGCCTGGCAGCCAGTAGCAAGCGTGGAAATCGACTCCGATCCATGACTGTAACAGCTGCCACGCAGGTGTATAGATTTAATCTCTTTATTGTGCTTATTTGTGGTGCGTGGCTGCATCATCTGAAGTTATATTTGCGGTCTTCTTCTGCTACCTGCCTGATCCTGCAAATGGAGACGTAGTTTATTGCTTCAAGAACAGAGTCTCAAACTATTCATTGCAGGGTAATTTAGTTATTTCTCAGTTCAAACTGTTAAATGCATCAACTTTTGTGTTCCAGGGGTTTGATGCTGCCAGTAGTATATGCTTGTCTAAAAGATTAAGTCTAACTATGCACAGCCGGTACAGCCAAACTGCAAAAGGCTCATTAAAACGTAGGTTTTCAGTTTGATTGATTCCCAATCCCTGCAGCGCCCAATCTGAAGGTAATGGTAATTTTTTTCAACAGCACTGCTAAGTTTGTAGTTTTTCATCAGTCACCATATCAATGCATCACCAAGAAGGGTTCTGGGACAGTGCCTCCTCTGCCTTCAGGGTTCTTGCTGTGCTCATGCTCCGTCTTTCCTCCACGTTTTAGGAAAATTCAACGTTTTTGCATAAACTCGCGGACAAACTAACGGCATCGATTGTGCCTCGGCTCTCCTCTTTAGCGGAGGAAAAATGTGCTTCTTAAACCTGTCTAATTAAAAATGCATGGTGTTTACGAGCGGCCAAACTTCCTTCCACCGACTGCGACGAAATGCATCAGTTCCTGCTAATAGTTGGACAAATACAATGCCCTGGAACTTCATAGATCACTCCCCGGCAACTGCAGTATAAGCATTCTGGCCCTGAAATATCACCAAAAGAAAAAGCTATTAAATAAAAATTTACTGTCAGATATTGTGTCCCCACTGAGCATGAAGAGAAAGACGAATGCGTTCGAGGCACATGTGAAGGTAGACGGCCATAATTCAGCCGCCTGGAGACCAGTGTACACTTCATTACCTTCAAGACCACAGTGGTCTACTGAAGAAAGTCCTCTGTGGATACTTGGCAGCGGCATCATTACTTTGGGCGGCTGCGGAGGTGTTTTATGAGGCCGCGAGCAGGTTCAGGCGACTGGACTGAGACCTAAAGTCTAGACCGCAACTCTCCTCCCATCTTCACAGTCCAGCAGCCCAACACATGTTCTTTCCATTGACACCCAGCTCTCCTCATCCTGAACTTTCGGCTGCATGCAAACGTTTCTGCACCACTGGGCAAATGGCACCATGGGTTGATTTCTGAGGTGAGAAGAAGTATATACAACCCCTATAGCAAACAGACACATAGGAACTTTAAAAAAAATACAAAAAACTATAATTGTGGCATGTGCTAAATGTGCTTCTTTTATAGTCTTAGAACTTTATTAACCCAATAAGTCTTAATATACCGCCGAGGACTTGCAAGACAGTTTAAGAATTGTCCTTAGGAACTGTTAGCCAATGAAAATTTCACATAAATTGATAAATTATCTCAGGATCCACTGGTGAGCTCCTCTAAGCAACCAATTAAGGAACTGAAAATTAAGCTAATTGATGACTACAAAGCAGGGCAAGGCTATAAAAAGATATCAAAGCACTTCACAGCTTGCAATTTCCACTGAAATCATCATTAAGAAATACTAGCTAAAGGCGACTGTGGAAGTCACGACCGAATCTGGAAGCGGGAAGGTTTAGCTGACACAGGAGTGATGCTGCTCTGCTCCACTGACATGAGATGCTTGAAACAAACAAAAATATATCCAATTAGAAAAGCTTTTATTTGTCAACAGTGCAGCTTGGAGGAGATGGAGGCTTTCGTGCTGTGTCAGCAGTGGATTAAAAGGCAGTCGAACAGGTTTCCATCAGAAGATTACCAGCTCTATCCCAGGTCTTGCAGCATCAAACTGAGCGGAGAGTGATTTTCTGCGAGCCCCCTCATTTCCATCTCTGTGATACAAACGTCCAGCAGATGAGACTGTGGTTGTACGAGGCAGCTTCAAGGTGTGAATATGAGTAACCGTGGGTGTGAGCATGCTGTTCCTGAAAAGAGATTTTGCTCTGAGGAAAAGCCACCATGATAAATGTCAGATTTCAAAAACATATTCTGTCATCTACTATAGCATGTATTTGTGTACAAACAAAGTAAGAGCTAACCATTCACCCAGTGTTGAGTTACGTAACCTCGGTCACTGGCTCCACGCTCATTCTTAGATAATCCGTTTGGCTAAAAGTGATGTCGTTATGTTTCATATTATGTGAAAGTCTGGGATAGTATTATTCAGCCGACGATTGCCAACTAATAACACCGCCTCGACGTCTCGGCCAAGAAAGATGTAGCCGTTTCTGTCCCACTTTCCACATTGCATTTTCTTTGGAACGGCGGTCGAGAAGCATTCTTGATGACTTCAGTGCCTCTTGAATTGGGAGTTAAAAATAGAGCGAGCGAGAGCCGCGTGGCTGTGGGTCATTGGCCCAGCTCCCCTAATTACAGCGACCCGGTAAAATCATCGGAGCCGCTCGCTGACTGACTGCAGGGGGGATGAGCTGCTGCAGAACCAGTCGGAGGTTGACTGAACCAGAAAATAAAGACAGAGAACCTCGTCCGCTGCTGTGTGAACGTGTGAGTTCGACATGCCGTCGTCGCAGAGGTATTACGGAGACAATGCCTCCTCAGTCCTGAGGTGGATTTTGCTGCCAGGTGTCTAAATTCTGTTCAGTGAGCATGAAAGTGGTGCTTCTCACTGCTGCACAATCATTTACACACAAAGGTACATTTCTGATGCTTTGTCTTGGCTCTGATTTACCTGAATAAGGTGGACAAAATATTAGAAAATTATAACCTTTATGAATTTATTGCATTATTGTTAGCAACATGTGCCTAACAGAGAATGAGACTGTGTGTTTGTGTAGGATTTTCTCAACATCCGATGACTGTGACAGTTTTCCATGTAGTTAAATGGAAACATTAATATAGTGGATTAAAGTGTTATTTATTTCTGTAGCTTAAAAATTACCGTACCGCTAATTGGGCCATTTATCATGACTTTAATGCTGTTGCTACGAAGTCGGTCTGGTCTGTGGATTGTAACGCTTACCTTAGTGTCCCGCTCTGCTGGCAACTTCCCAGCAACCCGCTGTTCATTCAGCCGAGATCCAGAGCAGAGCTGGTAATTCTGCCCGGCAACACTAATGTGAGATCACACCTCGGGTTTATTTCTATTGATCCCAACTTCAGTTGAAGATTTTCACAACAAACTGTAGCACATGGAATGGATTTGTGAATAAAAAAAAAAGTTACCTGAATTTATTTATACAGGCCAGAGCTTGTGCAGCCTGTTGTCTCGTGTTGTCGTCCACCCGCTGTGACACATAATGAGTATCTTTAATAGTTGCTGAATTTTACTCCTTAATGCAACTTACAAATATATGAGAAAGAAAGAATAGCTGTAGCCCAGACCTCCTGTATGGGTGTGTTCATATTTGTAATGCCAAGCACCAGAGAGTGTAACAGGAAGTGAGATTATTGGGTATGTTGAACCTAAAGTCAGAGTTTTCAATGTCATGAAGGTGGCTCTCTTTCAACCTGCCAGATCACCATGGTAACCGATGCTGCACCGCTAACTTGCTCTGGAGGAGGCTCTGCTCTGAGTTTGGGATTTAAATTGGCTGTCACATGCGATTCTTTTCCTGACCATATTCTCTCTGAGTGAGATTGTTATCAGCGGGAATATGTTCATATCTCTGCAAATGCGACTGAAGGAAGCCGTGCTGGCACACGACTGCAAACTGTATTCGTCCTGTTGCCATGGAAATCTACATCCAGTCAGCTGGTGGTACAGAAAACGCATAAATACGATTCTATGTTTGATCCTGATTTGCACCTCGGTCCTGGTGCTGCAGCTTGTAGACCGCAGATTAGAAATAGATTAGTCTATTGGCATTTATTACAGAAAATATTCAATCAATAATATAAATTTCACTTAGATTTGGCCAAAAACTAAACAGATTTTTACGTATTCTGTATTATGGGATGACGTCAGATCCAACTAGACTTCCTGAGCATCATGTTTTAATCAGAATTCGACAGGTTTTTATTGCCAAGTAGGTTTTCACGAATCAGGAATTTGAGTTGGTGTTTGAGAGCATAACAACAAACAGTAACGTATAGATTTAAAAAGCGCTGCCAGTCAGTAGGCAGTAAGTGTTACAAGACAAATAAGAAGCAGGTGATACAACTCCAACTAGCAGCAAGTGTCGTCGGGGGATTGTGAGTCACAGAAAGTAATAGAAATATATAAAGTTGGAAGTTTAAGAGCTGTAATGTGCAGCTGTCGTGTAAGAAATAATGAACTGCATTGAGCGTACACAGTGTTAAAGGTAATATAATAACGTGCATGATTGTCCACCATTATTTTTTTATCATTTTAAGTACGGTGCTTTTTACCGAATATTCCTCAGAGCTCTCCATTATAACAACCTGTTCATTTTAACTGAAGCAGACGATATTTAATGTGTCTATTTTGAGTCAAACTCCCGCTTTATGGATGATACACGGATCCAAAACCTGGGTTGACTACCGCCAGGTTTACATGTAGCCGGGTATTCACAAAAACGGATCTACGTTTTCAAAAACATTGTTCACATCAGAAAAAAATCAAAAAAATCTTCCTTTACACAAACCAGCATAAACACGTCATTAAGAGCTGCTATGAGCAACCTGTAGGGGGCAGTGTAACGAGAAGCGTAAAGCCATGCTAGCCAATCAGAATCCTGGAAAAACCACGACGAAAACTTGCTGTTACTTCAACGATAATGGCTTGAGGGTCGTTTGTTTGGACTGACAGAGAAGTGGAGCTGCTCCTACATGTGGTGTTAGAGGACAAAACGAGTAAAATACTTGAAAATATTGACTGTAAACATGTCAGTCCAAGTATATGGACGTAGCCAAACTGTAAACATGGGTCGCACACATATGACGCTGATTTGTTGCATGCTGTGACGTCAAACTCCGTCTCCTCCCGTCTACATGCAAAGATGGAGTTTTTCCAAATCTCCACTTTGGCCGGAGTTTTTAGATATGACCATTTTCGGTGACTTGTAGCTTCGTTTACGTGTAAACCAAAGGCCCAAACGCACTGAAATATCACCGTTTGCTTCGTGTAAACAGGGCCTAAGAAGGTCGACAACCACTAGCTGTTATCTCCGATCTGGATTTTATGTTTTGTTGAGCCAGCTTATTCAAAAAAAAAAAAAGCCTAACTTTGTCAAACTTACTTCCTCAGACACCAACGTCCATCCCAATAACTCAAACTCTTTCCATTTGGGGTTTAAGTTTTTATCCTCAAGAACAAACCACAAGACAGACAAAAGAGCCAGAGTTGCATTTTTAGGTACTCTGAGGCAGTTTAGAATGGCATTAATATTTCAAGGGAGAGAGCAGTTGACCAATGAACTGAAGGAGTAAACGCTTCACATCATAAATAAATTCATAAATAAAACCCTGAAAATGTGCTTAGTGTCAGCGCACTCTCTGTCTTCATTATGGTTTTTTTCATCCAGAGCACACAAAATGATCAATTCCGGGTCCAGTCAGAAGCGAAAGTGGTGCCATCGTTTAAATCAGCCGCTCGAGGGGTTTCTTTTATTTATGCGCTTCATCTTTTTGTTTGTCCACTTCTCATTTCTATTTCAGTTCATCCCTCAAAGAAGAACCGCCAGACGTGCGTGAGGAAGAGCCTCATCTGCGCCTTCGCCATGGCGTTCATCATCAGCGTCATGCTCATCGCGGCCAATCAGATGCTGAGGAATGGCATGGAGTAGCTGTGTGGCCACTGTGAGCTGGGAACAAGCCAGCCTGCATGTGCATGCCAGTGGGTGAGCTCATGTCCCTGCTGATAGGAAAAGAACTACCGAGAAGGAACAACACACTCGAAATAACCATCGACGAAATCTGTTTTTAAACTTGTTTATAGTTTTGTTTTTGTTTTTTTTCGAACAAGGGGCACGTCTCCAACCCAACGTCTAATAAAACCATGAAGCCAGCATGAGGAGTGATGCAGGACTCCTCCCCCTTTACTCTGACAGGGACACTCAAGGGCTGACATTACATACTGTCGTCTCTGTTTCCCTGATGCAATAAAAAAAAAAATGTAAAAAGAAATAATAATAATAATGAGTGCAGGAGTTAAGAGCTGCTTGCTTTCTCCAGCAGACGAGATGTGTCTGCTGATCTGTCACCCACCAGGAGTCTGATGAGCTACCGGGGCTGCAGTCTGGGGCTGCGACGGGGAACCACAAGACGGGAACAATTTTTATTGTAGTTTCTGAAAGGACGATGGCGGAGCTCGCCGCCGCTGAAGCAGAAGATCTTGTACGCACAGGAGCTCCTCGTGGTGCTGGAGCTCTTCAGCTACCGCCGGCTGATACGAGGTGCTGGCATCGCTTCATCAGCCAAGCAGCGAGGCGAGTTAAAATCCTAGATGGTAACTCCAGGCTTGTGTTTTGCCATGAATGAACACAGAATATGGTTTTGGATAATTTCTTCCTCCTGGACACTGATGGGTGAACACCGTGCAGAGAGCAAAGAAAAAAAATCCACCCTTTAATGCTTTCACACTGCATATATCATATTATATATCTTCTGTCTGTGGGGTTCAGTGGACGTTATGGTCTCATGGCTTTCTCTTAGTTTGTCTCGTGTTCCTACATTTCCTAATTACCTTGTACATCCTCCAGAGACTAACGTCAACCCATCGCTGTTTCTCAATGTGTAGGCGAGACAAATGAGGATAATGGCAAGATGTTTTCCAGTCGAGAAAACATGGATTGCATCTTCTCATCTAGTTACAGTACGTCCTGTGGTTGGAGCGTCTACCTGGTGTTTTACTCTTTTATCATGAGGGACCGGCACCAAACCCTGATGTTTTAAATACCGAAGCATTTTTCTGCTCTCAGTTGGAAATAAATGTGACATCCTCAAGGTTTCACCAGTCGTACACGACAAAAAGAGAAATACACCAAACAGCCACGTAGTTATTTAGGAACGGACGGCAGCTCACCAACAACAGAAGAGGTTTGAACAGTGTTGAGGTGTTTTTGGGTGGATTT
Organism: Stegastes partitus; assembly: GCF_000690725.1. Taxonomy (NCBI): domain Eukaryota; kingdom Metazoa; phylum Chordata; class Actinopteri; family Pomacentridae; genus Stegastes; species Stegastes partitus. Next base: position 23,373 of record NW_007579511.1, on the reverse strand, counting down.
TTTTCAATTCCAGTTCCCACAAATCATAAATCTGTGCTGTGAAAAGTTGCATTCTGGTTTCCTGCTGTAACTGGACCACTTAAAACTGTTCTAAAATAATTGAAAGTTTTGATTTGATTTGACTTCACTAGTTTTGACATTTCTACGACTATAAATGTTCTGAAAGGGTAAACTTTAATTCAATCTCTGTTTTATCACCTTTTTATTTCTTCATCCATCCTGCAACCAAACAGTAGCTTAAATGATCAGATAATTCCTTAATGGTTGTTCTATTTATATCAGTGCTCAATATTTGACTGCACTGGATATTTTTAGATTTTAATCTAGATTTCTATCTGTGGTCATCCTTGGATTCTGGACATGTATTATTACTTTCTGACATCTTACAAACCAAACGTAATTGTTAGAGAAAAAAACAAAATCTGCAGGGGAGCTGATACTAGAAACACTTTTTACCTTTTGCTTGAAGGAGTGTAGTTATACGCACACAACATGTACTGCAGATTGCAACAGGTGTGCAATGTGCCTGGTACGGGATATAAAATTGAATTCTGAAGCCTCTCCTGTTGTATGATAGAAGCCATGTGTAGACCGTAGATAAGGGAGTCACGTCCTTTCACTCTAAAAAAAAACATTTGCAGCTCGACAACCTCTGCAATAACTCACAGGGTGTCCGAACTTTGTCACAGCACTAAACAGACTCATCTTGACGCGCTCTGAACTCCTGCACTGACTTTCATCTCCACATGTTGTAAACCCCACGGCGTAGGTCAGAAGCATTATTATCAAGTGCATGCGATCAAGTCAGTGTCTCCTGTAAATACTGTAACCCGCGTCTCCAGTGTCTCCAGTGTCCGTTGAGGTGTACAGTATCTGTGTGTGTGTGAGTGTGTGTGTGTGTGTGTGGGTGCATGACGGTCGGTGCTCTCTGCTCACTCGGGTTCAGAGGTGCAGGGAGGGAGCTCAGCAAAGACAGACGGCCGGCCGCTTTATCACAAACGCGGCAGACGGTTTAGGCCCTTTCTGTTTCCTCTCAGCCCTCTTGCCAAAGCCATAGAACTCCGCAGAGACGAAACCGGACAACACAAGGCAGACGTTTTTCCCTGTTCCCACGTGGAAACACAAGATCAAACGGGCATTTTTTATTTTTTTTTGGCAGAAGTATGTATATCATGTAGGACTTGGTTGGTTCCTGTTGTTGTTTTTGCACTGTACCTGTCATCCATTCCAATGACAAGAGGGGTTGTAGGTTTGTGCAATAGTGCCATCTAGAGGTGAAAGTGAGATCACATCTTTCCATGCTGTTGTCCATCACAGTGTTTTGTGTGTTTTCCTAAATACGATGGGAATGTGTTGTCAGGCAGGACTCAGCACTATATTCACAACGTGTGGAAATTGTTGATATTAAATGTTAAAATATGAGGATTTTTATCTATGATGTATAGGTTGACTTTGATCTACCGACACTGCAGGTAGAGCAGCACTTGTATGCGACACACATATTTAAACGGTGTATTTAATAGGAATAGATTTCTTGCCTATGGCAGAAAAAGTCATTTTGAACCTGTAAAAGGTTTCATTCACGGATGATTTCACAACACTACATTTTGGAGACTGAACAAAAAAAGCACTTGTGCCATAGCAGTCTTGGAAAACCTTGTAGGTCACACTGGTTCTGATTAAAATTAGTTTGGTTTTTTACTTTTAATCTGTCGATCTTGCAGTATTGGTGTAAATTTCCGACCAAATTCACGGCCAGCCACTGCTGTCAGGTAGTGAATAACTGGAAAGGTGTTTTATCTTTAATTTGTTATTTGAGAAGAACTTTTGTCTTTTAAATTTTTTTTGCTTTTATTTGATATTTTTGGGGGACTTTTGAGTTACAGTTTGGCTGTAATTAAACTGCCTCCCGTCCCTGCAGAATGATTGCATGTCTCGATCACTGAAGTAGAGTTTTCTTATGGAGGGGAAATGCACAGTGTCTCTTCAGTAGCATGGTGGTTGGATCCCACGTTTTTATTTTTGTTTTGTTTTGTTGTTTTTTTGGTTATGTAACTTTGTACATAGCTGATAAGACGGTATATCTATTAGACAAGCACATACTATACATACTTTGCACGTGCAATATTTAAACATGTAGACTAGAGAGTGACTTTCAGTTGTGCTATTTATTAGAGGCATAATAATTATGAAATTGTAAATACGGTAATCTGTACAAAAGTCAAAGGATTAAGAATTGTTGCAATAAAAATAGTGTTTTTTAAATTGTGCCTTATGTTTTATTTTACCTTGTGTTTGTTATCAAGGCAGAGCTTTAACTTTACACAGGACTGTTTCAAAGACAGTGTCTAGCTTTATGATGCAATGTTTCTTTAAATACATCTTAATGAGCCACTTTCTCATTAGTGTAGCAGAAATAAGTTATTTTTTCATGTAATTATCAGCTTTCATAGTTTCAAACGAAGACATTTGTGTTCATGTGTGATTCTAAACCACAGAACGAGGTAAATACAGAAACTAAAAATAACAAGAGATTGCTCATCTTTCTTTGGATGAGTCAGGCTGTGTGTGCAGATATGGAGGGGCAGAGGAATGAAGTCGGGTTACAAACAAGCAGCAAACAGCAGATGGAGGAAATGAGTGACGGGTGAGGCCTGATGAGGAAACCAGAGACAGGTGAGCAGGTGATGGACTGAAACATATGGTGGAAAGGTAAGACATGGACCTTTACTAACCAAACTGCTCAGTGTTTGCACTAATTTACCAACAACAGACTTTCTTGGATATTTTCCTTTAAGCTGCATGTGTTATTTTCTGCCAGACATAGTTTGCATACGTTTTTATGTAAATAATTTCTGTAAAGATGAAATATAACCGTGCTGGTTTCTGCTGACAAAGCGTAACAATGGAGCAGATGTGTACAAGCACAAGTTTCTTCTCCACTTCACTTTAAGTTGGAGCGAGTCCTTGATAACAGCGGCTCATTCCTCAGTGTTAAATAACTTACCTTTCATGACCTTGCCGTTTTACGACCGTTCGAGTATAAATATAGGCCCCGGTGTGGAAAATGATTTAATAAAAGCAGAGTCTACAGGGAGCGATGATGTGAGGTAGAAGAGACAGACCAGGTGTCATCATGAGAGCCCTGATAGATCAATGAGAGAAGGAGCTCAGCTCGAGGTCAAAGAGAGACCGTCTGGCACTTGGAGGTCGCAGGTTTGATCAACACAATTACTCATGTGCTCGCCGATGTGTGTCAGTGGTGCGCCGCCGCGAGTCACGCGGGGCAAAAGCTTCTGTTAAATGTGAAGCCTTGGTTTTATTTTACCAAACACACTGTATGTTATCTGTGACAAGACTGACGCCACAAGAGGGTAGCGTTAGGCGGCGAGATGGTGAAGGTGACTGTTTGATTGAGAGGAATGCACTGATTCAATCTGCAATAAGCTGTTTGTAAAGTCACCAATATCTCTGCTGCAGTACACAGAGATAACAGAGTGTAGCTGCTAGTCATTTAGTCCCTCTTTTAAAAGGCAGACGTATTGTTTTAAAATGTCACAAACTATTTCTATTCACAGATTAACATTCAAAGTGAATTAAAACTAATGAATGTACGGTATGACCAGCCATTGCCATTAAAACCAGGTCTCCTCTGTGCACTTCCTCTCCCAGACTGACTCATTAATATTGAGATCAGGACTCTCTGGGTGTCTCATCATCAACCTGAGGGTAGTTTATGACTCTGCCTTTATGTTTTTCATGCCACAGAATGAACTCGACCAATCTGCTGATATTGCACGATGGATTAGATTCTGACTGTACTTCTCATCATTCAGGAGACCAATAATTTTGAACGAATGTCCAACTCTTTTTGCAGAAATACAGCCCCAGACCTTCACCATGCTTCACTAGTAGTGCCTGAAACCTTTGCAGAGTACAAAAACTACTGGTGTCACACTGACATGCTGGTAGCACCGCACAAACCAAAAGGTCACATGTTCTTATCATAACTAAAGTTGTGCTTGTAGCTGTTATGTCTAGTGGTGGAAGTTTAGTTCCTTGGCTTAAGTAAAAGTACCACAACTACAGTGTAAAATACTCTGTAAAAGTCCTACTGAAACAGTCATTACATACATATATTATTGTGTATATTGATAATTACTGATGAATCAATGTGAACATCATTTTAATGTTGCAGCCGAAGCTAATTTTAATTCACATGCTGCCGGTTAGCTTAATCTATAATACAGCATTTACATGAACCTGACTGTGCCGCTAAAGCTTTAAAAGGCAAACAGTGAAGCACAAAGTACATTATTTGCCTCCAAAGTATAGCAGAGTAGAAGTAGAACACAGCCTAACATGGAAATACTTCAGTATAGTACTAATAAATGTACTTAGGTCCGTTTCACCACAGTACTAATATCTGTTGCCTTTTTTTTTGTCCAACTCGTCATCCAGAGACACATAAAAGAGGAGGGCAGCTGCAGGGACCGACGCTCAGGTTAGAACACACACAACCATATGGTGCAAATGACGACACGATTGTAATGGATGAGAGAGACGTCGCTGACCTGTGATTAAACTGTAACAGCTTTCATTATGGGCTCACAGGGAGATACAGGACACTGCTGGTTAGCTGTCAATATGGCAATTACAACTGATTGGAATTTTTAAAAACAATTCATCTCACAAATAATGTCGCAGGCACAGATTTCACCTCCAGAATAAGGTACAGAATTTAGTCACTATCTTCAATTAGCACGTCCTCTGTCCCTATAGATTCAAGTGACATAACAAGAATCTCCAGACTGTCCCTCTGACATTTAGCAGGATTTTACCCATCATATAGTAATCCAGCTTCATGCCAGAGGGCGACGAGCAGGCCTGTCATTAGGAGTCTGATCAGCATTCAGTGTGGTGTTAGCATGCAGACTCTGTCCTTCAGAGCCACACCACTCAGCTAGAAACAGGCCCTTGTGCTCCCAGCAGGCTCCTCCTGTTTCATTTACATCTTAAGCATTTAACTGATGCTCCAGCCGAGTGAGAGTGAGCAGTCGGCGCTCACACTCAAGGACACTTTTCACAGGACGCGCGGCTGCAACAGGATTGGACCCATAACTTCCCGTTTTATAGGACAGTCTCTTTAATGTTGGCCCACCTGGCTGCCTCAGATGTTGTAATATTTTGGTCTTGCACTTTTTTTTTTCTTTTTTTTTTATAAAGGATATGTGATTAAAGTTTTCATAAGCCAAGTCGGTACAAGTTGCACCAGATGCCATGCAGCTGGGAACTGAGGGTGAAATCCCTTTTGAAGTGGTCTATTTTTGGAGATAATTTCTTGGACTAATCTCACAGTATGAGGAAAATCTTTTGACCAAAACCATGCAAATGGATGGAGCAGTTAAAAAGAGAGCGGCCCAGCATGGTGGTTCTCACTTTGTAGAGTCTCGAGCTTATTTGAAATCCAGCAAAAACAGAAATGCAGCACTTTATCAGCGGGAAGCTGATGGTTTTGCACAAGTGCATCGACTACTTGAGCACAAATTAAAAGGCCTAAAACACAAATATGAAACCGTCATAATTCATAAAGAGTTAAAAAAAAAAAAATCTATCCTCAAAAACAGTAACCATGCACAAAGCAGGAAACCAGTTGTTTATTGGAAGACAATCTTGGGAGCAAAAAATCCAACTGATAACACTGAATTAATCGAATAGATGACATCATATACATCTCAGTACATTAACAATCCCAGCCACCAGCATTTCCACAATCCATACACTTGTGCAATTTGTACATTTCTGTTTCGATCTTCCTTCTCGTAATTCTGCAATTCTCTCTCTCTCTCTGGTGTCCCAAAAAGTGCTGCACTAGTTTTGGCCTTCTGCAGTAGTTATGGCACTCAGCAGGTAAACAGAAGAAATCAACTTAGCACAACTTAACTTTGTTCCCATGTGCATACAGTACTTTACAATCATGCTACAAGATGTAGTGCATCTGATGCTACAGAATACTTTTGAGTAGAAATGACAATAAAAAAATTCAGATGTCGATGACTTAGCCCAGTAGCCCTCTTGACGATATGACTTTTGAGGTGTTTGAGATGACTTACAACGACTGCAACAAAAAAAACAAACAAAAATAGGCTCTAATACATCAAGTTATACTTATTGTTAGTGCCTTTTTCTTCAAATTATAAATATTTACAGGGTCTAGCCTTTTAAAAGAACATAAAAGTCACTATTTGGGCAATTATTTCTGTTAAATTATGCCTGTCGTGAGTTGGCACGCCTTCATTTTTAGGTGTGTTGCACTAAAAACTTGAACGACTTAAACGTTTTCTGATCAGTGCATATTTCAGAAAACTTTGATTCCAGGTATTTTATTATTTTTTCACATCTTAAAAGACATAACGTGATACAGGAGGAAATATTGCAGAAAGATTTTTGGAGGATCAAGATAGAAACCTTTAATTCCCACATAAGACAGAACACAGTTTTGGTTGATTAAACTTCTATCCTTAAACCTAAAAACATCGTAGAGAAGTGGCACGTACAGGAATTATGGCAACATCACATCGAAAGTTTGTAAAATTCAAATAGAGAGAAACAGTCCTCATGCTAAACTTGCATCACTGTGAATGTCCACATTGTAAAAAATGTTCCCAAACCACCTCTCGCTTAAAGTCTTCACAGCACCTGTGTCTTTAAAACAAACCTCCTCGAGTCCTTCCTTGAGAAGATGAGGAGCCTCTCCTCATCGTTAGTCCATCGGCCTCGCTGAGGTCAGCTGACGGCTCTTGGGAATGGCCTCTGGTGTAATTGGTCCCAGTGAAATCGGCCAGTCGACTATTGCTTCATGGTGTTCTTGATGGTCCACCTCTGGCCTGAGCAGGGCTGCAGCACCAGCAGGTGGCCGAAGTAAACGTTGGCCGGCACCACCTCCAGACAGCGTCCTGTAGCTCGATTGATGATCGATTCGTTCTGCAAGGCGGGAGGAGTGACAGCGTTCTGGCTTTAACAGGTTTTTACAGATGCAGCACATGTGACTGATGGGATGTGATGGGAGCCAGGCCTGCTGAGGACTTGTAATATATTAAACACAATATTCCAAAACCTTAAATACAGAGACAAAACTGCGTTGTTTCCAAAGTGGCACCAATTAATAATTGAACTAATACTTCATACTCGTGCTGATTTATATGAACCCTTCCGACACTATAGCCTGCTATACTGGGTTGGCATTATGACTCCTGTTCAACACTGCAGACCGCTGTATCGGTCTGCGGCTTTCATGCCATCAACCCTGCAGACCGGTACAGCGTGCTCCGGTATATGGTGACTTTCTGTTTAATTTATTTTGACTGTCTATCAGTGGGAATCCCCGTATGTGAACAGGCGATTCAGTCCTGAAATAAATCATGCAAATGAAGTAAAATGATGTCATTTGACCCCAAAAATCACCAGAAAACTGGATTTTGCTTCTGAAATTTTTATAAGCGATCAAAACGAACTAATTACAAGACTTTGGCTGATGTCTCTGTATACAAGAGCTGATAATTAATTGCATATATCCTGGTAATTATGAAGTTTACCTTTTCTTTTTCACACCTATGACAGGAGCAAATTTCCACATATATTTAACCGTCAACTTTTGATTGATAGCAGATATGTAATGATGTGAAATCTACTTAAGAATTTATGAGTGATTAATCAAAACCATATCATGAATTTCAAGCCAAAGACACTTAGTGTTGAAGTGTATAAGGAATACACATTTGCTTAGTCCTGAAAGGGTTAAATTTGTGTTTGATTTTTAGGTTTCTTTTGGCTGAAAATAACATAAACAAGCAGCAGAAAGACATTGTGTCAGACCATACACTAACCATGGCTGACTAGAGCACTACTACATGACCTGTATTCTATTTATAGCGTATTCGAATGCTCCAGAACATGTAGAAGAGGTAGTTTCTTCAAAGATGTTTAACAACTCCATGTGGTATGAGCAAATATGGATGTGGCTTTCGTAGTAAAACAAAAAAAAACATGGTACTAGTAAACAAATCCATCATTGACATTCGCTTGTTAATGTCATTTCCAGACAGAGGAAACATACTGGTTAAATAAAAATGCCAAATAAAAATCCGACATAGGTAGGAATAATTTTGGCCTCAGCGACATCCAACAAAGGAATCAAGTAACTGCCACAGCAATGTTCAGACCTTAGAAATGCTGCTACCGCTATTACTTTAGATTGTCAGATGGAAAATGGCTTTAGTGCAGAGAAAACTGCAATCTGTCTCCTCAAAAACGTCCTCATTAGTTTGGAATTACGCCATAAACACTGTGAAAGTGCCACATATATAACATCCTTTAAGCACAAATACCTTCAAGTACATTTTAGTGGAAATCTACTCGAAGCTGCCTCACACGCTAAAGGTTTAATCTTATTTCATTCTTACAGAAGAGGATTAGGGCCACTGTAAGAAAAACTGAGTTCTGTCTTTAATCTCCGAAATAGTGTTTAAAGTCAGAATTCTGTGGAAAAAAAGTCCAAATTCTGACTGTAATTATGAGTTTCCTTGCAAAGCGCTTTACATGTCTGCTCATCCACATGAACATTTACTGTGTTGTCCAGTCCGGTGGAGACACTCTGCAGAGTGGGGAGATGAAGGAGAGATAATGTGACACTTTATGAGAAGCATTTATTGCTCATTATTCTCTTTTACTGGCTGATCTCTGACAGTATCCAGCTGCCGGTTGTGAGCACAGCTGCAGCTCTGCGTGCCGCGATGGTGAAGCTGCGGCTGGATGTGCGGTTCAACTGATGGAAATGTCCGGCTGCTGATATCAAAAAACCCGGTGCTTCTATGAAAGATGTGTTTATTCAGAAGTTCAACAGCTTCAGCAGGACATTCAGCTACAGATGCTAACGCTGCATGTTCTCTGTATTACAGCCATAATCACAACAACGGGTCTCTGTAGTCGTAACTGTATGAGCTGCATCCTGTAGCCTACAGGCTGTGGCTGGATCTGACCACACAGTGTCAGTGGACACTCAGCTGTGGCTGCTCAGGCACTAGTCTGCACCATTGCATTAGGAAAGGCTGGTTCAGCAGCTCTCTCACTGATCGTTGTGTGACTGCAGCCTTTGGACGACACTGTGGCTAAAGTCCAAACAATAGCCATATATCCCGCCACGCTCTCAACCCGCAGTTAGATTCTGCTGGAGATTGGCCCTCTTAAACGAATAGCGAGCAATAAATGCATCAGCAAAATGTTTCGGTGTGTTTCAGGCAGAATGGACCGACACATCAACCATTCTTATGGATAGGAAGGAATGTAAAGTGTGTTTCGAGGGAATACAGAAATCTGTGCTATGACATTTGCAGGGTTTTGTAGAATCTTAATCATATTTCAACCCTCCTTTGTTGCAGAAAAAAAAAGATTTCTGACTATTTTTCTTACAATTTTGACTTCATTTGTATATTTCTGAGATTAAATCAGAATCCTGAGGTAAAAAAATGTCAAAATTGGACTCTAAAGTTTACAGTGAGAAGACCCATTGTAAGGATTTCTTCTTTCTTTCCATCTTTGCTGAGAAAAAAATGATAATTTTGATCCTCTCCTGTACATTCTCACCTCTGCACTGTTCGCTAATCGTAACACTACTTTTCACATCGTGGCTCTCACGACATAATGAATTCAGTTTCTCTTACAAACAGAGACTCTGTAACTACAGTCGGAGGGATTTCTTCTCACCTGAGTGAAATGCCACGTCTTCTGCTTCACATTGGTCACCTTGTCACAGTTGAGGAGCTGAGGAAAGCTGCTGATCTGGTCGTCCACCACACAGCGGGTGTCCTCGCCGGTGCTGCCCAGCGGACCCAGGAACAGCTGACCCTCTTTGGTGAAACGTCCTAACTGAAGGCAAACAGAGAAAACACACGTTAAACAATGTGAAGGAATATGCTGCATTGTTGTAATGGCCTGGCTCTGAACACTGAAGTGAGTACTCTATATGTTAGTGCAAGTCGAAGGTGACGATTGCACTTCTGGCAGGAATTTTCCCCTCGTCATAGAAGCTGCTTTCTGGCTCACTCTGAACAGAAGGATGGTGTCGTTCCAAATTGTGCTGAGAGGCAAAACATGTCTTTGTTCTCTACCGAGTGCTATAACGTCGCAAGATTTTCCTGTAAATCAGCGTTATCAGTGTAAACACAGTGTCGCTTCAGCAACGTTCCCACCCGCTGAGAGCCCAAGATTAGATTGCACGGATCAAATTCGGTGTCGTCTGGTACAGAAACTAAAAGAAATCTCCTCGCACGAGATTTGACGGAACAGAATCTCAAGAGCAACACGATCAAACTGGTTTGTCTGTGAAGATAAAGCTTTCTTTAGTCTCAATTTTCTGAAGCCTTAAAATATGCCCTGGCAGTTCTCTGTCCATCTTCTATGATAAATGAGTGATGGTATAACTAACTTAGTAGCAGCAACACTACATAATTCAGACAAAGATAAAATATTTCCAATCAGCCGGGCTATGGCTCATTCTAAAGCTCTGTGCTGAAAGTAAAAACTAACTGTGCTCAGAAGTGCAGCAACTCGAATTCTGGCCTCAAAGAAAAAGAAAGAATGAGCTGCTCACATCGCAGTGCAGAGATCCACAGTGAAAAGTTAGCAACAACAAGATGAAAGCTTTGAGTTGTGCTTCAATTCAGTCAACCGTCTAGACAACCCAGTTTGAGCGTCTCGCTGCAGTGAGGCTGTTATTCTCTACAGAAATGTTAAAACGCATGCAGAGAAAACTGTCATGTGTTTGCGGCGTATAAGGCAGGTTTTGTAGGTATATTTTGCACTTAAAGTCCTACTTGTGGTCCCTAGAGGTCAGTGCTGCTTCTTAGCACACGGTGGGTTTCAGGTACCTGCATTGAAGTGCAAGAAACTGTTGCTGAAGCCGAACTATTTCATCAGACAGATCATTTTAAAAATGCGACTGAAGTGTGTCTTTTGCACAAAGAGTGAGAATTGAAAATATCTCTGTTATTTTATTTTTTTTTAGCCTTTCACTCACTGCTGGAGCCAAGACTTGCCCCCTGAAGCACCTGTTTACCACTGCGAGCTAAAAAGAGACGCCCTGTGGGCCGATGGGCCGAGGAGCTGACACCAGCTGACTCAGGGCTTCAGCACAAAAAGTGCAACACAGAAACATTTCTACTCTGACAGAAGTCTCTCCTAAGAGGATTTCAGCTGAGCCTGTGTGAGAAACACACTAATGAGTTGTGTGTGTTTCCGAGAGAGAGAGCACAGAGTGGAAAAAGTGTCTCTCTGTGGCCATTCTGCTGAGTGCAGAGTGTGTGTGATGTACCTGAGGACCCCATCCATGGCAGGGGTGCAGGGTGGCCGTGTGGTTCTCCTTCATACCCTGATCCATACACAGGTGGCTTACTTTAGAGTTGCGGATCTGAAATGAAAAATGTCCGCTTACAGGCTAAATATCCCAAAATGCTATTCAGGTATTTTCAGAAAAACATGGCAGCTGTGAGATGCAAATTAAAACCATTTCAGCTGTAACAGTGTGTATGAATGTTGCTCTCTTTCTAACTTTAGTCATTTTGTTTCGGTGCTGAGATTTTTTTTTTCTTTTCATAAACCTCTTAGGATTTGTCTCACCAATTTCTCACTCATCTGTTTTCAGTGTTTTCGTCAGTTTGTGCGAACGCGCCAGACTTCAGGTGAACAAGCTCCTCCGTCTCCTTCACGGTCGGACTGATGACTCACCTCGCCGTAGAACAGCGTGTTGTTGTACCTCCTCATCTCGGGGTAAACATTGTCGAGGTACCACTGAAAGCTCTTACACTGCAGACTCTTCCTCAGCGCAACCCTCTGAGATATGTCTCCGTAATCAATACCGTGGTTCTGCAAGACAGCGAGGAGAGTTTATGGGAAGTCTTTGACTTGTAAAGGCACCATTTTCACATGACTTGGGAAATTAAAATGATCATTCACGACATTTAAAACACAATTTAGCTAATTGATGTAACACTGCCAATAAATGTACTGTTCAGCAAAACATCTGACAAACATGACAAGCCACCTTTTACATTTCCATCAACAGAGCTAATGGTTCACGCTCAATAAACCAACGAAGCTGAGCAGCCGCTGCAGTAAACTTTGCTTTATAAGACACCACTAACAACAGGCTTTTCTCTGCAGGAGTTGTTGCCACGGCAGCACGTCTCTCTCACCTCCATGGGGATGTTCCAGGCCAGGTAGACGTTGGACTTGTACTCATCCATCCAGACCTCGGCCACACGTAGAGCGTTGCGCCGCGTGTGGAAAGCTATATTACTGTGGTAGGGCTTCTTCATCCGTGCGATGTGAGCCACTCTGGAGCAGGGCAGCACCTCCATGCTGCCTCCACACAACCACACCTGCAGATAGAGGGTGTTATTGGGGAAATTAACCCCACAAAAAAATCACAATTTTTGGCCACTAGATGGCAGAAAATATAACAAGCAGACAGATGCACATGATGCCCCCCAGGCCTGGTAACAGCAGCAGCATGGAAGAAAATGTTCAGACAGATGTTTTTGTCCAGCATTACCTCTTTTTTTTAGCTCTGGTTTGGTCAACACCTGAGAAATACATCAGTCTAGATGTTCCACTTTCCAGCTGCTAACTGTAGAGGAGGAGTAATGAGGCCAAATCGTTCAGTAACGTCTAATAAAACAAAGCTAAAATGGTTAAAAGGTGTAGAGTTGGGTATTAATTTTATGATTAGGGAGCATTAAAAGCAATCCTTTGACAATACAGAATAATAATATTAAATCAAGTTGAAAGTTTTCAGTCATTTAAAGTCAGAACATCTGTTATTTCTAGTCCGATTGGAAAAAAAACTAAATATTGCTGCAGACCAACGACAGACTCTACAATCTCTCAAAACGTACAGAAAACCTCCCCAACCTTGCTGCTCCATGTGACCTATTTATCTCCATTGCCCTGCTGTGAGCTGCACACACAGGCCTGGTCCTCCAGGACTCTTAATGGGGCCTCATTTATCAGCTGTGCCACGCAACGGTGGCCACTGCTCCACTTAAACCTACAGGGGTAAAGAGGGAGCAGGAGCAGGAGGAAACTGGGTGACACACAAACCCTGATGCCCAGTTCGATGTTCTCCCCTCCGTAGACGTCCATCCCCGAGTCCAGCAGACCGAGCTCCCCGAAGTAGTCGCGGTTGGCCACGAAGGAGCAGCCGATCATGGCGGGAGTCCTGCACGACATGAAAACAAGCAGCACTGAGCTTTTGGAACGTGCACGTGTGAATCCGAACCCTGTCTGCATTAAAGTGGATTGGCTTGTTTGATGTATTCATGCAGATGTTCAGAATGTGAGTGTTTTAATGCATATTTATGAGATGTTTCCATTTTCTGTTTATTTTTAAAAGACGAAAAAATTTGATCTAAAAATCAGATGTAACACAAATATATGGGTGAAAATCAGATAATTAAAATCCCATTTGGAGCACAACCACGCTGCACTTCAGGCTGTCATTTCTTAAATTGCTTTGAGGGAGTCGGGTACTAAATCTGGAGCTTATTTCTCATTTTCCTCTCATCTTCCCCAAAAAACTAGGTGATTAAAAGCTGTGTACAATAATCTGCTGCTTCTGAGATATACATCTGTTTTCTTGAAGCGTGAGAGGAAAGCGTGTACACTGATCAGACACAACGTTCAAATTAATGACAGTGAAAAATGTCATCTTGTTGAAGCGCAGTGTTTTCCTGGGGAACCTTGAGTCCTGGAATTCTTGTGGACGTTACTTTGCACTTAAGAGTGATCTGAACGTTGCTGCAGCTAACAGCAAACAGCAGTGGCCTCACCCCGTCACGTCATCGGAAATTTACTTTTTCATTTTGCAATTTGGCCGTTGCTGCAGCCTGATCTATTTTAAGATTCTGTTCCAGCAAACGGACAGATCTGGGGAGAACTGTGCAGACGTAAAGCAGCGTAAAGTCAAATATTACTGCAGCTCATAGTAGACTTTTTCTTAGATAGACATCCAAAACGAAGGCGGATGAGCTTAAACTGTATTTTTAGTTTACTCAGAAACTGAAGGAACATGACAAAGTGCTGATCCCAATCCAATTAGACGTCTGTGGGATGCTCTGGAATAAGCCTAACAGAACCCACAGAACCAACGCAGACACCACAGGGGGCACACACAGATTCCCCTGTACACATCCCGACTGTTTTGGCGTGGATGAGGGGATGTACACACTCATGTGGTTTTAATGGTGCGTATGTCAAGTGTTCTTGCCTGATGGGAGCAGACATGTCTCCCTCGTCCCACCACTGCTTGGGCGGATTGATGTACATGCACCACAGCTCCCAGTTGTAGCCGTGGCCCGAGTTCTCGTAGCGCTCCACCTCGAAAGTGTCGTGCTTGATGTTGTCGATCGAGGGCAAGATGATCCTCTTGTGGTCCTCTTTTATTCTGGCGAGAACCGGCTCGGCCCTGACAAGAGCGGAAAAAAAACACACACACTTTAACAGAAGCAAACTAAAAGGCCGACAGCACAGAGCCTCTCTTAAGCTCACCGCTCTTTTCGCCCACTTCAGTCGGACAGAAAGTCCCTCAAGTTGTACTAACTTTATTACTAATTCTATTTGATTCAGCTCAAAGCAGCTCTGGAGGGCATGTGTCTACTTGCTCTGAGAGAACTGTGTTGTGTACATACTCTGAAGTACGCACCGAGCCGGAAAACGACCAGACTTACAAAAAGGTGTCCGCAGGATGTGACCGCGATGTTGTGGGCAGCCAAGTGTTCAGATCTCTGTCCAATCAGTTATAACTTTTTAAGTGGTTCTTTAAAATGGACTTTTGCAAAACAGGCCTCCCAGAAATGTTCTGTTTAATTGCTTACTTTATGTCCATCTGCTATTTGTCCTATACTATCTTTTAATCTGGATTATTCCTGACTTGAGAACTTCTCAGGTGTGAAATAGCCTGAATGTATGTTTTCTACGGCTTCAGCTGCTCTTTGTCCTCTCATCTCATTATTCTTTAAAGCACTTAATAACCTTCTTTTAAAAAAAGTGTATTATTGTTATTGCTGTTGTCATGATTTAGAAAACGTCCTACACTATTAGGTTAGGATAACTATGTTCGAATATTCATAAATGGCCTGTAAATAGAAATACAGATCCCAAGATGTTTCAGATTTAATTTTGTGAGTGCAGATGTTTTCAAAAATAACATTAAAAAGTATTAAGCATATAGAAGCTCTGCCATGTAATTCATTTTCAGTCAACCACACACACATTGTCCTGCTGCTGGAGATACACCATAAATATAATATAATATAATATAATATAATATAATATAATATAATATAATATAATAAATAAAATTAAAAAAATAAAAAATAAAAAAAATAAAATAAAAAATTAAATTAAATTAAATTAAATTTAAAAAAATAAATACAAAAAAAAAGTGAGCTGGGATAAATAAAGTATTTTTCATTTCATTCATTCATTTCATTTCATTTCATTTCATTTCATTTCATTTCATAAAGAACAGAATATGAGCAAACCATCCTATTTGGAGGCAAAATGAAGAGTGACAATAATTCTCCTTTGCAAAGTAAAACTACGGCAGGACAACAGTTGGTTTGTAGATGGCGGGAAAAAAATCAAAAAGCCAAAGATTTCAAAATAAAATGTTTAACTTCACAACTAAAGCAAACCTTATATTGAAATGTCTACCCTGCACTGCTGCTACCTTATCACAGTAATCTAGTTATTCCATCCACACTTACTCACCATGAAGGCGTAAACTCCACGTGGGCGTCAAAAAATCCCGTCACCTCGGCGGTGGCCACCTTCCAGCCCTCGATCCTGGCCCGGATCAGCCCTTCTCTCTTCTGGTTTCTTACGATCTTCACCAAACCCGGGTAGCGCTTGTTCACGTACTCTTCCAGCGGTCCCTTCAGCTGCTCTGCAGCCCACAGAACAAAGATTACACACCCAACAAAAACAACAGGTTAGACAGATTGTACGGGAGTCTGCAGCTCAGCGTCCTCCTTCCTGCAGATGAGTCCTTGAACAAAATATCAAAGCCTGCCAATTCCAGCCTTGCAGCACAGAACATGATCCTGACTCCTGACCTGCTAAAGCTACGGGGTAAAAGAATAGATCCTTTCTCTGGAGCACTCAGGAAAGTATCTCGTGTTATTTTCTAGTCTGTCTGCATAGTTCAGACAAGGACTGAACAATTACTTGGTTTCAAATCGATATTGCAATTTGAAACAATGCAATTAGCACATCGCAAAGTCTGACGATAAATGAGGCGTGGCTATTAAATAATGAGACTAATTCACTTTTAATTAATTCAAGCAGATTAAAACATTTGAGAGATGTTTATGGTTTGGCCTATCGATCGATGTATACAACGTGGTTCAGGCGAGCTGTTCTTGGGCTGACATGAGTCCAGTCTTATCATCTGATAGCCACACATGTGTTCAGTGAGCAGCACGTCTGATGCAGAGTTCAAACTGTTGTGTCCTCCGTGTGTGACAGACGAGTGTTTCATGTCGTCTCTCGTGGTTATGCTCATTCATGTCACATTCACACACAAAACACACAAACACTGAACCGAGGCTCGACTTGAAAAGGTTGTGCGGCAAATGAAATCACAATTAAATCGCAATTTAATCGTTCAGCCCCACTAGAAACTAGGAACCAGAAATAGCCAATAAAACCTATGAGAATGCAGCCATATTAAAATTTCATAAATGGCATTTACATCTACGGAAATCTTCCCACTAACCTGCATGTGTGCTATTTGCATATAAATGGTGTGAAATCAAGCTTAAGCCAGTCTGTACTTTCATCTTATTACAGTGTTTTAATCTCAAAAATTAAGCTGTAAATCCAGACGAGATCACGCTGAGGCTCTCTGTTAGAGAACGGTAACACACTTGGCACACCTTGTTGAACCACTGCCGAACAGGAGACAATTGCATCAGCTATGAACCTAATATTACATTATCTCTTGTCCAAGCTCACATCTACTCGCTGATGCGTTTTCCGGGACTGACACAGACATAAAAACGCCTCACTGCAAGCGCACAGTGATCCAATTTTTTTTTCAGAAAAAAGACAGACACACAAATGACAGAAACAGAAATATGACAAAGAAGAATCTACTTGCTGGCTTCCCTGCGGTGCTGTTGTGAGCTCAACAGACTCCAAACAACACCAAAGGGAAGCGTGCGGCTTCCTGAGCGTCACCGACCGCTCCACCTTTGATCTCTCAATCAACTCATCAGCCTTTTCCCTCCGGACCCAAACACTCACAGCTCCTCTTCCTCTGCATCACACACACACACTCCCTCAAACAAAAAACAAAAAAACACATTTCTCATGCTCTCTGTGCTTTTTCTGCTCCTTTGTCTTTGCCGCTTTTATTTCTTTCTTACTCACGCACACTCTTGATCACAAACTCATTTCTCATGCTGTGTTTTCTCCCTCGCAGACTCACACATCTGGCACACGAGTGCGTCCGAGGCGAGGCCGCCGAGCCGAGTGACTCGTGCAAGGCGGCGGGAGTGTTATGTGTTTGCATGCCTCGCCCTCTGGGCTGCTGCAATGTCTTCTCCTCTGTGATGGATAGCAGGCTGTCAGCCAACCAGTAGTGTCAAGAGAGAAAGCCGGGTGGAGGTGGAGGTGGAGGTGGGCTTCAGCTGTCTTAATCCGTTCACGCTACCCGTCTAGTTTCTAGTACTGACCCTAATTGTTGTCTCAAAATGATCACAGGGTGACAAGTTCCCTCATTAACATCAACAGGGCCAAGTAAAGATGCACATAAAACACACAATTCTACCAGCATAGTGCAAATAATAATGATACAATAAGTAGAAATAAATAAATGTAAGTTAAAAAAGCAGCATTGGTATTGAAGTGTACACTGTCTGTTTAATATTTATAATAGAACATCTGCAATGTGTAATCAACCACTCACACCATCCTGCTGCTGTAAACACAAACTAAAGCAAAAATATGAGCAAACAACCTATTGTTGGTGGCAAAAGGAAAAACGACAATAATTAAACTATGAGTTTGCAGATGGAGAGAAACTCGAAAGAAAATGCTGAAAAATGTCAAGCATCTCCAAAAGTCCAAAATGACATCCTTAAATGTGTTCTTTTGTCCACAACCCAGATATATATAGAGAGAAATCAGCAAACGTTCAAATTTAAGAAGCTAAAATCAGAGATCTTATTTATTTTTAAGTCGTCAAACTGATCAATTCAATAGTTGACAACGACTCGATTCATCAGTCTGAGCACTGTCTCCATGTCATATTCTCTACTTCCCGCTCGAGAAACATTTGCTAAAAATTTCAGAGCGCAGCACTTTCAGGAAACGACTTAGCCTTTGTATAAAAAATGAAACCGTGTGTTCGTGACACTTCAGTCAAAAAGCGATTGGCGTGGGGCTTTGGGAGCGACACAGGCAGGGGAGGAGATGTCAGAGAGGGCTGCGTGACAGAATAACACATTGTTGGTTTTGATCTTTTCATGGGATTAGATGACAATGCTTGAATTAGATAATGCCAGCCTTATCCTTCAAAGCCTCGACTATCTCATCTCTTTCTTCCCGTTTCCTCGTTATTTGTCTTTGCTTTCGGTTCTGTTCGATTGCTCCTTCTCCCTCTCTCCCGGATATTCATTGCCTGCCCTCTCTCTCTCCTCCTCTCTGTCCGACCTCATTTATCTTAGTGCCTTTCTGTCTCTCATCCTTTCCCTCTCTCTCGCTGCCACTTTCTCTAATAGCCTGGTTTGCTCTGTCCGCCTCTCCTTTCATTCTCTGATGCTTCCTCGTCTTTGTTCCTCCTCCCTCCTTTTTTTTTTTTTTTGCTTTGGCTATTTCCAAGCCCTTCAGCCTTTCCTTTTGTTTCATCCCTTCTTCCCTAACTTCTCTCTCTCACGCACCAACACCTCTTTATCTTCCTCTCTCTTTTTCACTTTGCCTGGTTTAATCTCCTTCCCCTCCCCTCATTTCACAAAGCCCGGCTTGGCAGCCCGGCCCAATAAATAAGACAGAGACATCACTCCCGTGACATCCAATTGTGCGCTCTGCCTCTATCTGCCTGTCTGCCCTGCAAAAATTTGACACCATCAGTCACCTCAGCAAACACTACTCCTCAAAAGCAGTGACTGGAGCTTTTGTCGACGGGACGCTCATCCCTCCTCCGTGCCAGCAAAGCCCCGTCACAAGTTAGACACCTTCGTGCCATTAGCATCACTATGTAGATCCACTTATTAGCATGTTTGTGTGTAACAAAACGCATGAACATATTACGCGTAGTATGTCTTATTCCCATCTTATGTATGCTAGAACTGATATCAGGCAAATTACACGTCTAACAATCAATCAAAGATGCATATGGAAGTTTGTAATCTTCAAACAATGCAGGCTTTTGAAGCTCGACGATGTTTAACGCAATATCATTTTACAAACACAATGGCTCTTTTGTCGCTGGCTGATTCACGCAACACAATGAGGCCGTGATTAAGCCATTCGTTACAGCTAAATGTTATCAAATATACATTCCTATCGACAGCGTTGACGGTGTAAAACAAATCAACGTCCGTCCACACGTCTCGTTTGCAAAATCACCTCATTTAAAATCATTAATCACGGCGAGACGTGGAGGAAACGGCATCAGAAGTAATGAAAATCTCACGCACGTATCGGAAAACTGCCACCTCTGATGCTGACGTAGCAAAATTAGTTTCACCATTTAGCGTGTGGTGACACTGAGAATAATATTTTCAAATGTCAATACCTGCAAGAAACATCAACTAATCAATATACTGTATTCGTGTAATTCTAGTGTCACTTTTAGAATATTTGATGGGAAAAAAAATCAATCAAATTAGTGCTGAATGATTACTTGACGTGTT
This sequence comes from Stegastes partitus, assembly GCF_000690725.1. NCBI lineage: Eukaryota > Metazoa > Chordata > Actinopteri > Pomacentridae > Stegastes > Stegastes partitus. Next base: position 3,400 of record NW_007579511.1, on the reverse strand, counting down.
GTTGTTGAACCAAAAGCCCAGCTGGAAACCTTCTTTCACACCCTTGTTGTTCTATGTGATCCCTGAAACCCACAGATGGGTTTGAAAGGCAAGTTTTCTTTTTTAAAAAATGCTAGAAAGGCAACATTTATGGGCAGAAGTTGGAAAACAGAAAGAAATGTTGGATTTTCAGCCTTCCGGCCGTCCTTTGACTAATCATCTGCCGAGTCGTTGTGAAACAGAAGTTTAAAATCGTGGTATTTAACTTGAAATATAGCTCTGAAAACAAAAGTTCTGCACTCGTTAGTGCAACCGAAAAGCCATTAGTGACCCAAAAGTCACTTTTGGGTTTTTGTTTTAGTTAAATTGGAATGAACTGCAGGTGCTACAGAACATATAAGAGATAAGTATGGAAAAAAATTACAAATGGAAGTAGTAAAATATCTATAGTATGTACAGTCATGCTTCTTTTCCAGTGTTGATGACACCTGGAAAAATGTTGAGTCCATTTTTTCAACATTTCTGTAATACAGGTAATCAAAGAAATTTCATTTTTCTTTTTTCCTGATTTGTGGCACTACAACGGTGTCATACAGCACAAAGACATCTTTGAGTTGTCTCTGTTTCTAGCCATGGTTGAGTTGTTTCCATTAAGGTGCAGGATTTGGAATTGCTGTGCATAAAAATGAGACAGAAGCAAAAAAAAATGTCCAGAAACTGCTTGGAATTCAGATGGTTAACTGACCTCTACATCTACAGACACTGTGCTTCACTTGATGTACAACAGATTCAAATTAGCGTAAAAGCCATTTTCTTCTGTAAGGATTTGGAAAAAGGGAACTCTTTCATCTCTACTGACCGTCATCGCTGTTGTCGTCCACCAGGATGATCTCTTTGAGCAAATGAGCCGGCGTGTGATTGACAGCCGAGTGGACCGAGCGCAGGATCACCGACAGGGCCTCGTTGACGAAGATGAAGATGAGGGAGATCTGGGGGAGGTCTCTCGGGTAGCTGACCTTTCTACATCTGCAGAGAGAGACGGGCAAACACAACACACCGTGTGGAAAATTAAACCTTTCCATGCCTGCTAGCGAATTTATGCATTCTGGACTTTTGCACGCTCCACTCATTCCCCTTTATTGCCGTAAAAGACCAAACTGCCTCCGTGGAGCCGCTGACATCTTGTTCAATGGGGCTGAAAAGCAAAGCATGTGCCGCTTCCTGTTCAACTATAATCACATGGATGTTTTGGGTTTTTTTCTCCTTCTTTCAAATTGGCCTTTTCACAGTGCGTCTGCTGCAGATAGAAGGTCTATTTTTACTGCTGTTTTGTTTAAACAGCTCTAATGAAGAGGAAAGCGGCGGGGTGAGGCGTCGGCTCCAAGTTTAGTGCATGTGAGAGAGGAAATGCCTTCGTAGATTTGCCTCCTTTTCTTATCTCATTTTCCTTTTATCGATAATCTTATTTCCCACGTGAAACGAAACAGTAGTCGCACGTAATTCTACGATAAATCCAGTTGTCATGAAAATTCACGAGCTCGGATGACGCTATTAAACATTTTTATGATATTTGAACCTTCAAAAACAGATGCCAACATGCTTATTAGTGGGTGAGGAACAGGGATGTTTGCCACTTAAAGTATTGCATTCTGATATATTCAACGTGAAACCCAGAGGTTT
>NW_007579511.1:0-1514 GCF_000690725.1 Stegastes partitus | reverse complement strand
ATGACATTCATTTGCAGAAAAGGCACTGTGTTTGAATTAAAGGAAATCAGGAGGTGTTGTAGTCTGAAGGGAAGGAGTGTATTAAAAAATACTGTAGGCATGTCAGGAAATTACAGCTGACTGACAAATTAAAATAAAACCTGACCTTTTGACCCTGACACTGAGTAGATCCAGTGGTTCCATTAAGTTAATGGGTTCATAGGTCTGCTTCGAGGGAACCTATGATTAAACATTTCTATTCTGATGAGAATTTTCTTTTCCAGGATGACAACCCACAGAGCACGAGGGGTCACTGAGTTGTTTTATGAGTATGAAATCATGACCAGTCATTAGATCTCAACCCAACTATGGGAGATTTAGGACCAATGTGCCAGACAGCACTCTCCAAAACCATCATCAAAACACCAAATGAGGGAATTTCTTATGGACGAATGGTGTTCATCCCTCCAGTAGAGTCACTTCTCTTTTCCTTTGTCATGTGTCTGTATGTATATAACGTCGCAGGCAGGAGATGCTGCAGAGATTATAGCAACGAGAGTTCAAAACAGGACAATGAAGCGTAACCACTAACAACAGTGTGCAGCAAATAAAAGACAGCAGCATGAATGAAGACTAATGTGACAAGTACACTGATTGATCTAAATGTGACTCTTATAAGCTAAAGCTCCACATACTTAATAAATCAGTGAGAACAAGCCTGGACAAATCAATGCAATATAGCTGAGAGACAGTTAGAACGTCCCCAGAACCACGACGTTTCTTCTTGATGCCGTTTGATTGTCTTCGCTCCTCCTCTCAGCACCACCTGCAGCGCGAAGGAACCTTCAGTCAAACTCCTCCGACTCCAGCTTACACGCTTGCTGCTAAGCCTGAAGATATCACACCCCAACACGCTTCACATGCCACTTTGATCCCAGCAACATAAAAAGACTCCCCCAAGAGTGACAAATGAGAGCGCCGGATTCCTCCCCTCCACCCCGAAATACACACTCATGCAGCTGGTGGCGGGGATGTGCCGAGGGCTTTGTCATCATCGATGACTTTCAAACGGAGGGTCTGTTTCTCGCTTAACCAGCAGCGAAGGCCAGAGACGGACTTTTTAAACAAGAATGTCACAGCTGCAAGGTGGATTGACCGCACAAAGCTACTTGCATGAGTTGAAGTTCATGGACGATAATCGATGAGGTGCAAACAAACATTCGAGCTACACGTTTAGCAGCACACACAGTGCAGCACACTTTGCTGGACCTGTGTGCCCGTGAATGAGCGCCTGTAGATCGATAGCAGCCTGACAGTGCAACTTCATCAAATATGAGAGTAAGACTCCGGGAGGGAGGGAGGGAGTGAGGAGGAGGTGAGCCACCAAGCCAGGTCTTCCATTCAAACTTCTCCATGTGCAAATTTGTGCTCATCACTGTATGTCAGGGGTGGGCAATCCTGGTCCTCGAAGGCCACAGTCCTGCATGTTTTAGATGTTTCCTTCTTCCAACACACCTGATTCCAGTGATCAGCTC
>NW_007579510.1:104060-137615 GCF_000690725.1 Stegastes partitus | reverse complement strand
ATAAAAACACGCTTTTCAAACCTTTTTTTTTCTTTTCGTAGCAGATTCTGGTGTGCCCTGTGTAGTTTTGCCATATTTTTTTAAATAGGACATGTAGAATAAAATGATTTTGTTGAAATATCACAATTTGAATTCATTTTCCAACTGAACCACATTTCACACACATTTTAAAGTAAAATAAATAAAAATCCCCGTATTCTCTCTGTTTTCACAGTTTCTGGCTCCAATGAAAGGTGCCATTTTGGTGTGTGTGTGTTTTTTTTTTAATAAAGATAACATGCTTTTCAAACCCACTGGTGGGTTTTTTGTTGGGTTCAGAGGGTTAAAATGCTGTAAATATTCCAGTGCTCAGTTTTGCTGTTTTTATGTTGTAAATAATCACAACGATTGCTCAAATGCTATCTTTTTAATTTTCCGTAAAAGCGTCTCAGTTTTATTTGCAGCATCTTTTGGGCTTCCAGAGCTCCGCACTAAGCTTTAAAGCAACGAGCTGTTTATAGCATTATGCAAATGCTGTGATTGATGCGGCTCGGTGGCAACGCTGCTGCTGCTGCTTCGGTTTCACTTTGTCCAGCTGGACGCTGCACAGGATTTCTTAAGTCGACGACGTAATATACGACACGCGCAGGTGACTTTTGTCGTGGCGAACAAAGAAGCAGACTGAACTTGAAGTGAACTCGGTCGAAACAAAGGCGATCAGACGACAGACTTTCACGTTGATGAAAATAATTAGCGCAAATGGTCGCAGAAGGACGACTTTGTCTGCAGCAAGCGGGCAGAAAGACGGTTCACGAGTCGGTCAACGTGTACGGATTTTGTCCATAAAGATGAAGCTTCAAACGCCGCTTCCTTCTGAATCGTCGATGATTCCACGTAAATAAAAGGCAAACGGGGTGAGGGAGTAAAAAGGTCCAGACAGAAGTGCAAGAAACGCATCATTTCAGAGGCATTAGGCGAGACGCCATTCAATTTAGCCTTGCCCCGGCAGAGCATGTCCCTCTCGTCTGTCACTTAGGCCTGTTTTTTTTTTTTTTTTTACCAACCATTTTAGAACCCATCGTCACATTTCCCATCACGGCTCTCTCCTGTTCCCATCACACACTGGACACGGTGACATGGTTAAATCAGCATACTTGACACTGATCATTGTCCCCTCGATAAAAGGCTGCTGTCCAGCCACTCCCTCGCTGATGCCACTTACAGCCGCCGAGCGTGACACCGGGCTCGGAAGTTCACGCGAAGCCAAGGGCAAAAAACACACACGAAACTAGTTTTTTTTCATCCCTGAGCCAAATTCCTAGTTCAAAAAAAGCGAGAGCGCTGGCAGCTCCCGAGTCTGGAAATCTGCCCAGTGACACTGTGTGGTGTGAAATAATGTTCGGTGACAACGCTGAGACGGATGCTAGATGATGTTAGTTTAGTTTTTACCCAACAACAAAAAAAAAACACGGCCAAACAAACACCGGGAAGGTATTTGTACTTTCACAAACCACTCGTCAATGACAAACAAACCCGGCAGTAAACCTGAATAAACTGATGCATGAAGGATCAAAAAGCGATTCTTTACTGAACTACATCGCAGCTCGGCCTTTGAACTAAACGTCCGCAAAAAGCATTAAAAAAAACCTCAGGTAAGATGCGAGTTCAACTCTGTGGTATTGATTTTTCCACAGCGGCTGTCAGAGATATGATTGTGAAATGATAAAAATGAGACTTACAAAGGGGGGGGATGCTGAAAGCTCTTTTTATCTGGAGGCCACAGTGTTGAACAAAGTTAACCGGAAGATTCACCTGCAAGTGGATTACCCGTCTGCTCCCAGAGCACACCTGCACCCACAAGACTTTCCTGTTTCAACAGTTCTTAAGAAAAGAGAAATAAACTCTACTTATCCTGACAGACGTGTTTCATAACGGGCTGCTTTTCTGTCAATGAATTCCTTTTTATTCGGCAATAATGTTCTTAAAGTCACGTTCTCTTTTGTCGTTATGCAACATCTAGCCTTTCGTGTTGCGTACTGTTTTAAAAAAGGTGAAGATAATGTGACCAATCGCTGCTCCTATGGCTCCGCCCCCCTCCGACGATTTTTAAAATCCAAAGATGTCAACCAGGAAGTAGCAAAACCCTGGTTTCATTTTCTCAGTGCAGAAACCAACGGGTGACGTCACGGTAGCTACGTCTATCTTTTATACAGTCTATGGAAGCAACACACCAAAAGTCGCGAGTCATTTTCAGGTGGTTTGACCTTTAGTAGATGGAGAACATCAATTACATACAGTAGCCAGAGTGCCTGTAATAGGTCGCCTGGTAGTGAATCTATAAAGGACGGCATAATCTGAGCAGGAAAAAGCTCTCAGCGGGGCAGCAGCTGTCTTCCAGTGTAATGTACAAAATATTATATATAGTCGTGATTTGAAAATCCAACCCTCAACAATCCTGAACCTTGCTATCTGACAGGTTTTTAGGAAAAACTAATGGAACCCATTAAAAACAGCCTTAACATACCGACAGCCTTGGATTCTGACTCCAACATGACATTTTATGTCACAAATCAGGATAACGGCGTATTATCTGACTGAACAATCCCACAGATTGGCTACGTTCAGACTGCAGGACTTAGTGCAATTCAGATTTTTTTGTGAAATCTGATTTTTTTTTGTGAGTTCGTCCACATTTCCAATTAAATGCGACTTGTATGTGATCTGCTGTGTGAACTTCATACGACCCAAAAGTGTCCCACATGAACAGAAGAGGACACGACGACGTCACATGCAGCGAGCATGCTCAGTGTTTATGGAAGTAAACATTGATGGTAACAATGGAGCGTATATTGCGATTTTAAAGTTGTTTTTTTTAAAAGTAGTTGTCCAACAGGAGTCAGCACATTTACCACGTAATCGCTGTGGTTGTGGTGGTATTCTATCCCTCCCTGCCGCTGCTGCCACCAATGGTGGAATCAGAACTGTGACCACTGACTAAACTGGCATCAGCAGCCAAATACTGCCTGTGCGTTCTGGACAATTCCACCCCGTCAGAGCGCTTCGACAGGGTGGAGGTGGCCGTTCAAGCATCAAGCTCTCCTTGTATCTCCACCTCCGTCTTGACAATCCGACAGCCTTGCTATCCGACATAAAAGAAGGTTTTACATTTAGTGTCGGATTATCGAGTCACGACTGTATTTCATTGCGTCCGTGCTTTTTTTTTCAGCCAAATATTCAAATATGAGCTGGAATAGGACTCTGGTAACTTAGAAAATGGAGGAAAAGCTTTAAACATGTAGTTAAAGGGTCGTGTTTCATGATGTTCTTTAACATAACCAAGTAGTTTTGGTGCCTAAAGTTAAATCAAACTTTTGAAATGCAGTTATCAGTGTGAAAATGTCCAACAAAGGAGGATATCTTCTTAAATTTAGCGATGTTGTTTTGGTGACAAGCAAATGAAAAGAACTTTAAGTTTTGAACATCAGGTGAAGGTCTCGTGTCGACATTCTCCACTCCTACGTCCAAACTTGAATCATTTCCTAATAATTATTTGAACTGAGAAACTCCCTTTCTTTCATAACAAAATGATGTTTGTGTCAAAACATGAACAAAAATGCAGTTTAGTTGTATAAAAAATAGAATTTTGTGGAGAGAAATTTGGCATTAAGACACCTCAGGCTGACAGTTTATCCACCCGACATGTTAAAAAATTAATAATAAAGCACTTTTAATTAATATTCTTCTAATAAAGTGTAGAAATGATGCGATAATATTTGTGGAGTCGTCATATTTTACCTTCCTTTTATTGGACTGCGGTCCAATAAAAGGAAGCAATTCAGAAGAGAGAAAAAAGTAAAAAAAAGCAAAAGTGAAGCGACATATGATTTAAAGAAATAAATCAATACATCAAACACTGATGGATGCCAAAACAACAAAATAAATGCTATATCGGATTGAAGAAAAAAGGTGGAGTTGAGGAAAATACAGGTAACAACAGTAACAACAATAACAACGAACAAATAAGTTAATATTTAAAAACAGGTTAACAACAAATACCTGTAAGCAGCAGACTTTGTGTTCATCCTGGAAGTTAGCAGGTTGGTTTTGGAAGCCGGACAAACACTGTACAAACTCTACTGAAAACTAAAGTTTATTCAAACACGCTGACGGTGTCCTCAGAGGGACAAAAAGAGACAAAGGCAGCATTACTTCAGTTCTAAAGCCCAGGTGGCACCTCAAGCTCCTAATTTAACTCTGAACATGCTGCACTTGGACTGAACAAACATTTTTAACTTCATTTCCTTTCATACTGAACCCTTTCAACACTATAACCCGCTATACCGGTCTGCGGCTTTCACCCCGTCCACCCTGCAGCCTGGTGTAGAGGGCGCCGGTATATGGCGACTTTCTGTTCCATTCATTCTGATTGTCCATCAGTGGGAATCCCCGTCTGTGAACAAACGATTCAGTCATGATATAAACTATGCAAATAGTAATAATAATAATAATAATTGCATACAGGGTTCTCGCCAGCGTCATAACAGAGTAACGCTGCTGCCTGAAAAAATGTCGCTGCAAATTGGGCCGATATGTTGTTTCCGAGGGTACGTAACGGGAAAGTATTTAACAACAAGCGCCAATGGAGTTTCACTACCGTCACCTTTGCTGCTATTCGCTAGCGTAATCGCTACCCGTTAGCAGCAGCAAAGACCCCCTCGACCCCCAGGTCAACAATGACGACATCCCCCCAGCTGCTGCCGACTTCTCGTGCCAGCACCCCCCAATGGTCATGGTCTGCAACTCCTCCCAGTGTGGACGGCACCAGTTGGTAGCTGGGAGGTTTTCTCGTCTTTTTCTCTTTCTTTGACAATGTTTTTAATACTTTAAAGCACTTTGCGTTGCTCCATGTATGAAAAGTTTGATTTGATATTCCTAGTCATTAAAGCCAAAGTTACTTATTGATGAAAGGGTTAAACCTCTCAGGGTCTGTTCTTACTGACAGTATGTGGTATTTTACAGTAAGAATTATGATCAACTGGACGCCAAATGTTTTATTTCTGAACATACAAGAAAGAAAAAAAAAATCAAAAAGAAACTCTCGCCTCTCTCGGTGTCATTTCCAGCCACAGCAGGCAGCGGTTTTCACTGAAAACGCTCTAAATGTCTTTGTGCACGTCAGGAAAAGTTGAGCTAAACACAGATATATATTCCCCCGGAGGAGGGAGGGAGCTGAGAGAGGCAGAATAACTGACATGCATTCATCAGGTGGCAGGAAACACGAGTCTAACCTTCACAGAAAGGCAGCTCACATCAGCTTGAAAAGGTAATGATGCCAACGTTGTGTTGGTTAGTTTAAAAAAAAAAAAAAAAAAAACAGAAAGGCAGCTCACATCAGCTTGAAAAGGTAATGATGCCAACGTTGTGTTGGTTAGTTTAAAAAAAAAAAAGTGTTCAAAATGTAAAGGAAATCACTGCGTTGGACGGGGAGTAAACATATTTATTCCTGCATTTTTCAGCCTCTTGAGCACATCTTCCCGCGTCGCTGCATTTATGAAATATCACATACAGATGCTTTCGCTGTCTGGAACTCTAAGTGGGATCTGATATGAGATCATCTCAGCTTTTAGCTTTCATCTCTGCACTGTAGTGTGGAGAAAAAAAAAACCTGCTGTATTTACAGGATGTGTCCGTGCTCTGCTTGTTGCATTCAGCAGAAAACCTCCAGATTGCTGGCGTCCCTTCGTCCAGCAGCTTTCCTTTCTGATGATCACTCTACCATCAACGCATGAGTGACGTTCAGTGAAATCAGCGCGTTAAAATGTCTGCAGCAACTTCAAGTCTCTCTCGACTAATTTATCAAAGCTCCAAAGTGTAGGCGTGAACTCAGAGCGGCCGAGCAGGACCCCCCGCCACCGCTTGATGAACTTAACTGCTCACTAATTGGAAAAATACTGCCACTTTCTACTTAATGCACACACGAACGCCAGTTATTTTAAGCGTCGGGCTAATTTTCCTTCAAAACAAGCTCAGGCGGCTGAAACACGCCGCTGCTCTGCCGCAGTCTGAGGTCCGAGGTCAGTTCTGTTGGAAAGCTGCCGCGTGAGAAATGTGTGCAGCTTCGCTTTTAGCTCCAAAAATCAATGCATGCAACAACTTGTCTTTAACTGACACCAGCCAGTCAGAGGGAGGTATGGATCAGCTCCTATTACAGATTGTCGTTTTTTCTATTTTTTTTTTAGAACCTGCTTTTAATAAATCTTGACATTAATGGATGTTTTTTTTATGGAAACACCAAAAATACGATGGAAGGCATTTTGTACTTGGACTTCATTTTTTTTGTTTTTCTTAATCCGATTCATTTCTCATGCATTCGGAACCAAAATACGTCAACTTAACACGGTATGAAAGTCTATAATAATTACCAACAAATATTTTGCTCATATTCTTTCTTGGAGTCCAATGGACCCCCAAAGACCTTCTACAGCAACATGAAAGTCCTGAACAGGGTTAAAACATCTCAGTTCTTTTTTAAAAAAAACAACTCCTTATGTAGAAATCCCATATTTTATGTCATAATTTATGATGTGCGTTATATTTACTTTTTTTTTTTAATGTGCCTTTAGCTTAGCTTTAGCTTCATAGTAACTGTGATATTGCTGCAACTTTTTAATATGAAAAAAAAAACCCATTTTCTTTTGTTTTTTTGATGTTTAGTTGTTGTTTTTTAACAAAATAAAGCTTAAAATTTTGACAATAAAACAAATCAACATGTAAATATTAAGTTCAGAAACTCAATAAGCGCCATCATTTACTTTAATTTGATCAATACTGTTGTTTATAAAGAAGTCAAAGGTCACACAGAGATCCATCTATCATCTATACACCGCTTAATCCTCACTAGGGTCGTGGGGGGCTGGAGTCTATCCCAGCTGACTCAGGGTGAAGGCAGGGGACACCTGGACAGGTCACCAGTCTATCACAGGGTTACACTTAGAGACAGACAACCAAGCACACTCACATTCACACCTACGGACAATTTAGAATCACCAATTAACCTCAGCATGTTTTTGGACTGTGTGGGAGGAAACCGGAGAACCCGGAGAGAACCCACGCTGCACGGGGAGAACATGTAAACCCCACACAGAAAGATCCCAGGTGTCCTCACTTTGACACGAACCGCCGACCTTTTTGCTGCGAGGCAACAGTTCTAACCACCGCTCCACCTTGCAACCCCCCACACAGAGATATGACAGATAATTTGAGGGAACCAGTATATCTGCACCATGGTAGAAATATCACATCCGTTGTATGGGTCAGTTATTTTATATTGATCCAGTATAAAATGGTCCAAATCGAGCTTGCAGGGGGAACTGGAGCAGATCCCAGCTGACACTGGCTGAGAAGCCTGGACGGACTGCCAGGAAGGTACAGCGCCGACACGAACATCATTCACTCTCACATTTACACCTACAGACTATTTAGGATGTATGCTTTTTTTTTTTCTCCTCTTTTTTTTGACAGTGGAAGGAAAAGTGCAGCAGAGGTGAGGTTTGAGGAGAACATGCGAATTACACAACGGTTTAAACCTCCCGGTCGTATAGCTGCCCTGCAATTTTCAACCTCCAACCTTTCTGGCTGTGAGGAAGCGCTGCCAACTCCTGCACCACCACCACCGTGATCAATGTTGAAATTTTATTGGCTCGGTTAGTTGACAGCTGATGGAGGCAGAAAAATGCCCTCAAATCACTGGGAGAAAAAAAAACACAGAGTTTCTGTTGTAACGCAACAACATATTTCTACCGTAATACAGAAATTGTACATTCAAAAACCTCCAGCTGATGTATTTTGTGTTGGTTTACTTACAAATTATAGTTCAGCAGCTTCCAATCTCCACAGCAGAAGACGCCCTGCGGCACCGAATGCGGCCCGCGGATGGAAATAATATCTTTTAGCAGGTAGAAGCGAACGCAAGTAACAGTGAAAGTCAGCGCTTTGACCTGCAGGAGTGTGGCTAAATGCACCGGTGCCTGCAGAGCCTGACAGAGGGAGCAAATGGGAACAATGAAATGGAAGTCATTTGAACTAATTTCCACAAAGAACAACTGCCCTCAAAGTGCCAAAGTTTTCACCTGACTGCGGATGTCGCCCGTGAAAAGGCTGCACCGAAAGACTCGCAGCTATTCTACAGATGCCACCGCGGTATATTGTCGCTCATCGCTAACACTTTTTCCTCCTTTCAGCTTCGCACTCCTGTCAGAAATCTGCTAAAAAGATCTCTGCTAACCCTCAGTGTTACCAGATTGGTTAAGAAGTAGAAATCCATTATGGTTTAAAGCAGTTTTTGCATTCAGAGCCTTCGGAATAAGCGCTTTCGAACGCCTCACCAGCACAATGGTTCCTTTTGTCTATCTTTGATCTTGTTATCGTGATGAGTCACCGTGGGCCAGCGCAGCCACATGCATAAATAACCGGTTTAAGTGTTTTTCTCCGCTTTTGTCGGAGGTCCAATTTTCACTCGGAATACGTTAACGCCAAAGTGGCTCAAGCGGACGAGCCCCGGTGAAGGTGATGCACGTCGTATATACGGCCAGATCATCAGCCGTGATATGTTAAATTAAAACTGGAACAAATCAAGTAGGAGTCTTTTCGGTGTTCCATTGAATATTAATTAAGGTAATTAACTGAGGTAAATTGCAATTTAGGATGTAATTGCTGGTGAGATGACATTTGAAGTTCAAACAGGACTGAAATGCAGTCACCCCTAACCATATGCTAATGGAATTTCCCTAATCTTTAGCCTCGCTTTTGAACGGATTGGATTTTACTGTCCAATTAGTTTTGACCAAACATCCTCTGGGTCAGCAATGACGGCGTAATTGCCGCTGGAAAAATAGAGGAGAAGAGCGAGCGAACCACCCCACCATATACTAAATGCACTGAAAGACGTCAGCGGTTGAGCAGCGGATAGTCGTGGGAGGAACCGAATGAGGGGGAAACTCGCAGCACAGGGAGCAAATACACTTGGCTTAGAAATAGAAGCTGAAGGCTTTGTGCTTACCCACCAGGGGTAAGCTTTGTAGTGTTCCCTGATTGAAGAAAATCATACAGTATGGATCTGTTGTACTGCCAAAACAAAATTTTCCTCTCCCTGCGCTCCAAACACAAGATTTGGGTGTAGAGGAAGTAACTGACTGTCTGTTCTTTTAGATATTAAAGTGGTCACACTGGAATAGAAACAGTTTGATAGATAAAACATTTTCTCGTGACTTACAAGACTGAAAATCAAACAAATCTTTTTTTGTTGTTGTTGCTTCCTTTCCCGAACCTGTATGAGAAATAAAATAAAAGTCAACCGGATGGGAAAAAAATAAAACACTATCAGACTTTTTGGCTTTTCAGCAGCACAACTGAAGCCATAATTAAAATATTCGATCAAATAAAAAAAGAAAATTAATTGGAAAAACATCTATTAAAAAAAGAAAGACATAAAAGTGAAGACACAAAGCAAATTGATTACACTTGAGCTCGCCTTAACTGCTCATTGAAGTCCAAGGACCGAGCTCAAGTGCCTGACGAGTTTAGAGAAAAAAGTGCATCATCAATCCACATATCAGTGATGTCACTGCAGAATCCTCCAGAAGCGTAAAACCCGTGCGTGGCGCCGCTCTACCGCGTCGCTGCTAATCGCATCCATAGAGGTCCAAGGTTTGCCGTTAAGGGCGAAACGCAACCGCTACACCTCGAAACCTTGTTAGACTCGAATCACGCTCACGAGATGTCAGACAGAAGCAGCGCGGTGATGGGAAATGTTAAAGGTACGGCAACCTGGATGTGCCGGTTCACCGCTGCCTGTTCGGTGACTAACAGCCGGTTAACACTGTGGAAAGGAGGACAAATCTTCATGAGCTGCAAACGAATGAAAGCGGAACACTGTGATAAGCGCGCAGGTAGTAAGCAACGCAAATGAACTCACAACACATCAGGCAACAACTTCCTTGCTGCTTAAGAAATGAAAAAATACAACATCTTGTGTAGCTTTCAGGCTCCATAACAGGAGAAAGCTTAAGTTTAAAGCAGTTTAAATAAAGAAGTGTTTGCGTATCTGGATCAGCAGCTCAGCATTCTGACCATAGACATGTATAATAAAGGCTAAATGTCTTAAGGCGGAGTCTTAATGGGATCACCGGCAGCCATCTTGATTCAGGGCAGCTCTCTGGTGGAACCTGTGGTACGTGAAGGAAGGTGAGCGATCTGCACAAACGTAAATACTCTTATCTCACTGACATCTTGACGGATTTACAAACAGTTTGGTTTCTTACAAACGTTATTAACGTGGCTACGATTCAAATTACAAAAATACAAATAAAATACAAATTGTTGCTGGCTGTGAGAGTGGCGGCCAGTTGCTACCTACTTTCTATACACCTCTTATGTTTATAACAAACCAAACTGTTTGAAAATCTGTAGAAAATTGAGTAAGTTATGGTTATTTAAAAGTACATGCACCACTACAACACAACGTTATGGGTGAGCGAGCGGACTGTGGCAAGATGGCCGCCAGTGCAGCCGAGCGATTCCATTGGACGAGACACCTCGCCTTTATTATACATATCTATGATTCTGACAGCTTGTGGCACAAAGCTGTTGATCAGTCTGGAGGTTCTTCCTTTACTGCTCCAGAAACGTTTGCCTGATAACAGCAGCAGTTCAAACAGTTTATGGAGAGGATGTGAGGAGTCACGACATTGTTCAGTGTCCTGCTCCTTTTAATTTTCCCTTTAATTAACAAACAAAAATGTCAGTTTTGGAAAAAATCTGGCTACAGAAAGGACGACGTTGAAACAAAAAGCTGGTACACAAACATTTAAGGCAGCACATGGTGAGGACGAAGCCAGATGTGACACCCCTAGCAAAAACTACGGTGGCTGACGGGGGCCAATGACGTGCAGAAGTGCCCCAGGCCTCTAGGGGCAGTCGTGAGCTTTCCCCCTGAGAGGCAGACAAAGATGAGCGAGACAACTAACGTTAGTTGAGGCAACCCAGTCTCACGGCAATTTTTGAAATAGTTACTAAACTTAATATTATCATTATTATTATATACTATACACACTCATTTTCACTCACTGTTGTCTGTCTCTCAGGTGAACAGCTCACTACTGCCCCTAGAGGCCTGGAGCACTTCCGTTGTGTGAGTGGATATGCAGCATTTTCTTTTTGTTTCTGTTTATACAACGCATTCATGTAAATGCAGCTCGTTTGTGTATATGCACGTCATTTCCCCCCGTTGGCCACCGTAAAAAAAAACTACTTTGGATAACTTTGCACCACACGAGAAAGATTCCCAAGAGCAGAGAGAAACCACTGATGCGACAACTTTTCACAGTATTTTTTTTTCCTCCCGCTCCAGTCATTGAACGCTGAGTACCTGCCAACACCTGATACGACTTTCCCACATAATACACACTTCAAGCGTTGTGGATCCGCTGTAGCATCTGCTTGTGCATCTTATTATTTGACACACTTCAGTGACCCGAGGAGGCGGTCACTTTTGTGTCGGCAAGCAGAGGGAACCGTGAGAGTTCAGCGTGCAAAAGGAGCACCGTGATAAAGACTTCAATGAGGCGGACTGACCTCAAGCCAGCAGCAACTGAGTCGGGTTCAAGTAAGATACTGCTCTACTGAAATATAGAACAGCAGCTTTTTTTAGATCATTTTACTGCCTGATAACATGCAAACGAAGAGCCAGACGAGGGTTTGATACTGTTGTGTCAAACTTTCCTGTGATTGACATCCGTACATGATGCCAATAAACACAGTTACAAAAGAGGGTTTTTTTAAAAAGAAAAGAAAGCCTGATCCGGTTGTTGCCGGGGGAGGCAGTATGTAATATTGTTCTCAAGCTGCCATCCCAGAGCTGAATGAAAAATGTAAGGCACAAGTTGAAACAGAGCTGTCACGGGTGGCAGCTACACTGTGACTCGTGTTCCCGCCGGACAGCGGAGCCCTACATAAGTCTTACGGTCCACTTTATTAACAAGAACTTCCAACTGAAAACTCGCTGTTTGCATTTTTCCCAAATGATCGCACAAGTGAGAACGTTACATAAGACGAGTGTCGGCTTTTTTGGGGGGCCTCGATGAAAGCTGTCGGATAGCGGACGATGTGATGAACGCGGTGGAGGCGGCGGAGCTTTGGCCACAGGAATAAGGTGCACACATGCTGACCAAGCTGGTTTTATATTGCAACATACACTATGCAGCAAAGACGTTCATTTTGTCCTCAAAGTACAAGTAGATTTAAGAATTTCTTTGTAATAGGACAATGGTATGAAGTTGTTAGCTGTACCTTGGCATGTTTCGGCGTTCCATCAGTCGCCTTCTTCATCTGACGTGTCTTTATCGGCTGTTTTTCCTGGGTGTGGCCAATCTGACAGATCCAGTGGGTGTGTCAGTTTGGCCACGCCTACCGCCGCGCAGAGCGTCCCAGGTGTGAGACACAAGGAATGCTCCATCATCTCTATTGATTGTGCGTGAGCCTCGCTTCCTGATTTCAATGGACCTCCCGGATCCTGTATTTATGCTCCTCGGTCCCTATGATCCTGGCGTCTTCCCAATTCATCACACGATTCTCCCGCTTGCAGTGATCTGAGACGGCAGATTTTAGGTTCTCTTGTTTGGCTTTTGCTTTCTCCGATCTTGTGAGACGTCCTGTGGTTTCTTTTCGGTGTTCCGTCCTCCTCACGCTGAAGGCTCGTCCCGTTTCGCCCACGTACGTTTTATTGCAAGTTTTGCAGGGGATTTTCGCTGCCGTAGTTTTGTATATGGTTTGACCTCCGTGTGGATATTCTGTTCCATCATGGCTCTTTGGATTGGTTCTGGTTCTGTCCTATTACAAAGAAATTCTTAAATCTACCTGCAACATACACTGCAGAAAAACTAAACGTCATTTTTTTCCCCTAATATCGTGCATTTTTAATGAAGCCTTTGGCCTGCAGTAGTTCTCCAGAGCAGTAACTTTAAATGTAAATGTAACCGGTGGGAGTACTTGTGAGCTACTGAGTACAACAAACAAATGAGGGTGATTCTAAGTTTCACACAGCAGAACAACAGTCTTGCTGCTGGAAAAGAAAAAAAAACTCATTTCAGCTCCAATTCATATCAAAATACTACTTTAGAAAATTGATCTAAAATTGTGCCACTTTCCCGCTCGCACCGCTACCGCACGCCCAGCGATGCTCCTGTTCAATATGTAAAGACTGCGGCGAAAACAAAAGGCAGCCTTAATTAACTTTATCCTTACATGACATTTGCACAATGTTATATACTTTATTTAAGCGTCTGGTTGTCGTCAGGAGCTGCAGCACGCTGCAAACACGGCGCATGCTGTAATTACAACACGATAGCGAACATAAAACTGCTCCCAGGAGGAGAGAGTCTTCCATCGGCTGGTACTTCAAAAACATCAGTGACCCCGTTTCAAAACTTTCTTTTTTAGACTTACAACCACAAAGAGAGAGAGAGAGGGAAAAAAAGCTGTTGTTGACTGTAGGCAAGATAATAAAAGGTGGATCTTCTCTGAGTGCTTCCCATCAGGGCCACATGGCACTGGAGACTTATTGATTAATCTGTTGCAGGCTTGTTCCGACTCATTCCTTATCAGAATGTGTTGAAATATTTGTGCCCGTTTCTTCTGGTGAATCGTTTGGCACACTTTTTCCTTTGAAATTCAACATTTGAAATTTTACCAAGCGTACCACTGGATTGAAACCCGGGGCCACTTTTTGAGGCGGCGAAGTCCGTCATAACAAAAATATGATCTACAGTCGTCCTCAAATGTATTCAGACCCTCCAATTAAAGAATGAAAAAAAAATCTCCAGGTGTCACTGAAATAAGTCATAATAAATAAAAATGTAACGAACATCATGACATTGCTTTTGAATTGTGGTTCAACAGAAATATAAAACAACAACAACAACAAGCAAACAAGCATGATGGGACCCGTGAACTAATCTTTTGTTGAGCAACCCTTTGAGACAATCATTGCCATCAGGTGTTTTCTTTAACTCTCTAATTTGTCCAGGATAGTTATCTTTTTTTTTTAAATTAATCTTTTCAACCATAATTCAAAAGCAATGTCCTATTCTACTCAATTATAATTTAACAAATTTTTATTTATTATTACTTTTTTTTATTTTCTAGTTATTTGAGTGACTATTGTGAATTTTGCCTTTGCTTTAATGGAAGGGGATGAGTACATATCTTGACAGCCAGTGGAGCGATTAATGCCATTAATGTTGGACTTTCATGGGCCCCAGAGGATGAACCAACTGTGTTAATCATCTCACTTTTACTTGAGCACCAACGTCCAGGTAGAAATGTTTGGTTTAGTGTCAAATAACAGACTGTCATGAAACTTCACCCAAATGCCCACGGTGCTCTGATGATCATTTTGATGATCGAAGTTTGAATATTCTAATATTGAGTACAAAGAAAACATTAATGTCAAACAATCACTACAGGACAGACAAGACAAGACAAAAAAAGAAAAGAAAAGATAACATAACATAACATAACATAACATAACACAACATAGAACGTCATTGATCCCTTTTCAGAGAAATTACTTTTACAGTTACATCTCATCCATCAAACATAAAAAGACAAGTGACCAATAACGAGGGGAGACAGGAGGGAGAACTGAGGTAATGCTAATATTCATCCGACAGTAAGATTCTTGTGGACAAGAATGTGTCCACATTTAAATTCATACAAATCTCTCAACTAAAATGAAACAAGCAGCCCCGACTGCGCTCAGGAGACATTTGTAGTTGCTCATTTCTGAACAAATCTGTGAACAAACGTTCCAGCAGCCTGTCAAACACTTAGCCGTGGCCCATATACAGCTCCTATATACCCACAACAGCAACTGTCTTAAATGGAGCCATTAATCTCGAGCACGCTCCGGCGCAGTAACAAAGACACAGAGGTCACACTGTGTGCATCAAATGAAGAAGTACATACATCTAAATTTGGGGTTTTTCAGAGATCGAAGCAGACAACAGCGCGGAGACGGAGGAAGTTAAATGAGGCAGTAAATGATGCCTGGGCCGCTGATACCATCAAACCCTCGTGCGTCCTTGATTATACATGCAGCATAATGCAGACTTGTAAATGTGCGAGGTGGCTCCACGGAGCAACAAAAAAAAAAAAAAAATCACCTGTAGTCCTTGATTATTCATTAAACTCATGTAAAGTATTCTTAAGTGAGTTGCAAAGGCAAAAGTTCTCACTTGTATTCGAGGGCCCTCGGTAGTTACTGCAGGGTTTGCTGACGCCAAGAACAGAGCACGGAAACCTTCAGATATATTTACATTAATGCTCATCGTATCCAGCAGGAAATCAAAGATGCACCTAAGAGGGCAGTGAATAGCTTAATCCATTATTTAGAAAAATATCAGATTGAGCTGCTGTTTAAAACACCCTTGAATGTTTGATTTGTTTATGCCACTTACTTCAAAGATTTCCGAAGCTCAAAGGCAAATATCCCTAAACTAGCTTTAGATATATTTCTGATTATTTTGATGTTTATTGACTCTAAAGATGTTACCTATTGTGTGTGTGTGTACATAAAAGCATCGCAAATATTCCCTAGGAGTTTGGGAGCTCAATATCAAAGTTCCCTACTGAGATTAAAGGGCACAGAGCACAATATGTTGCAGCCCAGATACACAGAGTTTAATTGCAGTGGAAGAACGGTTATAACGCTCGATATGAGTTCAGTGAAGTAGTCACGTCGTTGTAAACAAAACTTTACATACACTTGTAAAGACCATGTATATTATGGATAAAGAAAAGGTCTTGTGGAGTTCTGATGATGCAAAATTGGAGGTGTTTAACCCCAATTCTGTTTGGAGGAGAGAAAATGAGGCCTTTAACTCCAAGAACCCCAAACCTACTGTGAAGCATGGCGGTGGCAGTATCATGCTCTAGACCTGTTACATAAAGTAACTGGAACAATAAAGAAGGATGACTACCTCCACATTCTTCAGGAAAACCTTAAATCATCAGTCAGAAGGTGGACACAGTTGGATGTTCCAACAAGGCAATGACCCCAAACACACATCAAACGTGGTAATAAATGGCTAAATCTTGCTACAATTAAGGTCTCTGGATCTGGATCTGGGGCTCCTGAATTACAGCCGCTGGCCTCACCTTCTGTATCCTGCTGCCCCCACCATGATGCCTCCTGTTACAAAAGGACAATAAATTCTAATAACTTTTTTAACTGTAAACTAAATTGTATAATTCATCCCACTCTCACCCAACCGGTCGAGGCAGACGGCCGTCCCTCCCTGAGCCTGGTTCTGTCGGAGGTTTTTTTTCCCCTGTGGGGGTTTTTCGGTTCCTTCCCACTGTTGCGGACTGCTGAAGCTTATAGGGAATCCAGATGTTTTGGATTGTTGGGTGTTTCTGTTTCTGACTTTGTTAAGCGCTATGAGATGACTGTTGTTGTAAATATGCGCTATACAAATAAAATTGAATTGAATTGAATTGAATATCGGTCTCCCCAAAGTCTGGACTTAAACTCTATCAGGAACCTGTGGACTGTGATGAAGGAACAAATTAATTTAGTTGAACGGCATCAATTCTGTGAAGAGAAATGGTCAAAACTACCATCAGAAACTTGCCAGAAGCTTGTGGACACCTACCAAAAGCACCGAATTGAGGTTAAAAAAAATGGCCTTTCAACCAAATACTGCTGTATGTATATTTTTGATCCTGCAGATTTTGTCATATCTCCCAAAAGACCCACAAGAAACATATGAAATAACTTCAAGAAAGAAAGAAATTCATGTTTTTTCCGTGACAAAGACACATTTTTTAATGCTGCTATTACAGAAACTTATAGAAGTCATTGGAAACTCTAGACTGCCGTGATGTCCATGGTCTTAACAAGGGTATGTAAATGTCTGCTCAACATGGTAGGTACTGGAATTGNAGACTGCCGTGATGTCCATGGTCTTAACAAGGGTATGTAAATGTCTGCTCAACATGGTAGGTACTGGAATTGTTTCCAAACACTTTACATTTTATGAGATCGACAAGAAGAAAATTATCAACGAAACTGATTTGTAAAAACTTCAAACGTAAAGATTTGCCATCATAGAATATTAAGAGTTACAGGAATCACTGAAAACTCAAAGACTGCTGCGGTAACGAGGTCTTTACGGGTGTATGTCAACGTATGTTCACAACTGTGTTTAAATCGTTTTGACTTTACATTTTTTTGAGATTGACAAGAAGAAAATCATCAACGAAATTACAAAACTCCTTCAGTCACTTACTCTCAGCTTCTTAAATGTAATGATTTGCCGTCTGCCTCCGTCTGTGTGTGTGATCTGGACTGTATGCGGGACACTAATGGCTTATTGTAGTTGACAGAACAATCAATAATGGAAAACAATTCACAAGTTGCACCTATGCGCACATTGTTGACCTGCAGACAATATCTCATAAAATATATATGCGGAACGAGCACCGAAATGCGTCTTTGTTTATCGCTGTGAAGCCCTTATGGCAGCCGGTGTGGTCCACAGAAGAGCTTTATGGCAAAATAAGCAGTTCGGATCCCGGGGCTGTAGTTATCTGACCTGTCTGCCAGATGAATGATGGGGATTATTCATGGTCCCTTGGAGACAGTCTGAACTGATGACTATTAAGGTGGGGCACGTTGACCTTCTTTTGACTGGCAGTGAGACCACAGACCACCTTGTGCGGGCCAGGGGTCAAATTGGATCAGTGTGAGGTCGGCGCTGACACGGAGGCCCGGACAGGTCCTCAGAGTAATTAGGTGAGGGACGAGGCCCGGCTGCCTCCGACGGTTAGTCTCCACCGCTGAATGCTGCCGAGTTTTTGCTATTAGTCTGCCTTGCAGGGGCAATAAGTGAGACTTTCACCGCTCCATAGCACAGAATGGTCATAATATATCTGGAGGGAGTTGATAGAACTGTTGATAAATACCAATGACTCCATGATTACTTCACGAGGTGCCGACCTCTCCGGCGTCGAGCGCTCGCTCTCTGGGCCCGTCTATCTGTTTGGCAAGAAAAACACGCCGCCCGTGGGCATTTCGGGACTCTCTCAGCTCTCCACCTGCCCAATAAGCCGCGACTTCAGCTGCTGACACCGTCCACAGCCAACACAACACGCTCAAAAAACCGCTGACTTCTTTTAAACGCCCGCGTGCAGACAGATCAATGCGCTTGTTTAGAAACAGCAGCATTATGAGTTTAAGCACCTTAATGCAAGGACTCTCACCTGCAGTGTAAGCGGGAACATGAAAGCCAAGTGCTCACCTTTCACATTTGTTTTTTTTTTTGTCAACACACAAGTTTGTGACCTTCGTGGTGCACGGCCATTTATCACAGAGATTTATCTGGTAAGCTGATAAACCTGCTTGACTCCGGTATGACTGTATTCAGCCTGCTGGCTTGTTCCTATGAGCGACGTAGAGAGACTGAGGGACTTCTTTTATAACCAGCTTTCCTTTATGAGAGAATATTTTGCTTTTATTTTTAGCCACGCCGGCTGCATGGATGCTGTGATACGTATCTGCAGTAGCGATTGGAGGTTGCAAGATGCACTTTGCCATCTAAACACATGAACAACCAAAAGTCCCACGTTCTCCATCCAAACCTAAAATAGTTCCCAATAAATTCAGATTAAATCTTTATTCTTCCTGTGTGTTATAATTCGCTATGTTCGAGCTATCATATATTCTGAATCTGTATTTCTCCACTGAACCTATGATCCTGTTCTGCTTTTTTCTACTGAGCACAATGTACGTCCTTGAAGACAACGTGGCCGGTTAGAACCGGTCCACACCTTTTGGACAACACACACACACTTTGTTCTGTTTACATTTCAGTGAACTTCCACATGTTCACGTCACAGTCGCGGGGTAATTATACTCGGTACGGTACAAGTCCAACCTCTGTACGGGGGCAGGTCCAGCCCAGGAAGATAAATGTGAGTCATTTGTGGATATCGGGGCTCCTCTGATAGAGCTCAGTCACTATGAGCCCAGCACCGCCTCACTTCACCTGAGACTTAAATAAATTCTACGTCTATGAACTGAAGATTTCTCCGGTTTGTTCTTGGACTTCCAACTAAAGAATCCGGTTAATATATGCATCCATAAAAAGCAGGTCAATAATAATTAGCAGCATCTTTTTGTTGCGATCAATGTTGCATCTGCACATTAAAATGTGTATTTCAGTTTTAGCTAAATCTTATCTCATTTATGTTTGTACTTTGACGAAGGCACTGTACTTCAAATAACTTGAAATTACACCTTGTCCTCTTGAACTGCGATTATAAGTTCAACTAAAGTGTGAGGATGAGGTCTTCATGAGGCTCCATTAGCATGGCATGATAGATTCAACAAAAAAGAAAAACAGTGAGTCTAATGATGGAAACATGTTTTATGTTTGGTTCAAGCAAACATGAAACTTCGAGTTGACCTTCCTGATGTTACGTTGCAGCAACACTCACATGAGAGGAATCACACCAGTGGTATTATTATTATTGTTATTACTTGCTATTTGGATCAACTTAATTCTTTTACATTGAGTGCCATGGTGATGCCACTTCAGGAGACAATGAACGTGAACGTTTTGAGTGTCTTGTCTATCCCAGACGTTCATTCTGCAAAATTTGCGGCCGGGAGACGTTTCTGGGCGTCAGGACAGTGAACAGCGCTGGAATTACAGCGATCAGTTGTGATGTGGACAAACTACACCAACACAGAGTCCGATCGGAGATGATGCCGGCAGTTACCCGAGAGAGAAGGAAGTGGTACGAACGTAAACAAAGGAGGAGGAAGAGAGCCGGGATTCATGCTAAAGGCTAAAGGCTAACCCCTCCAGACCAGCATCTGTGGCTTCACCATCGTGTCTGTCTTTGTGTCCCTGAAGAGCTACCAGGACCTGAAGAGGTTCACCATGTTCAACGAATGGCGGCACACATGGATGCAGCGCCCCCTTCAGGAGACAGCGAGAGTGAACGTTTAGTGTCTTATCCTAGACGTGCAGTCTGCAAAACTTGCTGGTTGAATAATCCTGAAGAAACACTCTCATCTTGCCTTTACGACTGTGTATGTGCAGCAACATGACAATAAACCTGATTTGATCCAGCAACTCTCTTTCTCAGTGTGCATCACCCAGCTCTGCACACAAATATTCAGTTTTTTGGCTAATTTATCAACTGCAAACATGATACCTCCTTCCATTAGCACGTTAGCATCACCACTGTGAGCATGTTAACCTGCTTGCTGATGTTAACGAGCTCAGGCCTCAGAGGAGCCTGCGTGGCTGCACACCTGTAATGTTGTTAGCTTTTTATTTTAATTCCCGCAGTACTAAAGAAAAACAAATCTGAACAGAAGGAGGTCCCCGTTTTTCAATGCTACTATTAATTCTGGCTGCATGATTTAAACAGAACTTTTTTTGGAGAGCGGTAACAAGGTCACGCTGCTACTGAGATCTGCTCTCGTTGGATTGTGTTATTGGATTTGAGGTTGATGCTTTTAATGTGAAGATTCATTATGCAAACATTAGTTTCACTACTTTTATTCACTGTGCATGTGAACTCCTAAACTGCAGCATTAACCTTTCAGAGGGGAAAGTCGTCTGACGAAGGACCGACTGAGGCATTAGTATGCAGAGACCTCGGAGCAGATAATAATCTGTTGTCCATCTCCACCGGCTGATGCAGGCGGGGAATAAGCAGCACCTCGGTGTTCAACATTCTGCTGAGCCTTTATGGGATGCTCTGATATGCTTAAAGGAGCTCATCCAAAATTTCACCACATCAGCGATGCCGACATCGGACCTGTTCTGATGTCTGCTTCACCTGTGTGGGCCGGCCAGAGGCTGGAAAGTAAGCAGGTTTTTTTTTTTTTTTTTTTTTTTTACTCCAGTAATGTTTTAATTATGTCGACTTGTGGGAATTTTGGATTTCACTTTAAAGCTTATTATTTATAGCTCCGCACATCAAAGCCGGTACACTCGCTTTCACTCTCTGCAGTAAAGTTACTTCTTAACTTTTGAGGAAAGCTGTAATTAGTAAAGTGGTTTTAAACAGGAAAAAAAAAGGAAGGTTCAGAGATATGGTTCGTAAACTGCACTGTGAGTCATCTCCTCACACTTGGGTCAACAGAAAGCTTTAATAAAACGCAGACTCGTCTTAATATAAACACAAGGACATTACCGAGCATACATTTCATTTCTGCGGCGGCCCTTCAGAGCATTTCATTCTCGATGTTTTTCTCCTCAGACCGAGTGCTTCTCTGATACTTTGCAGAGAACAAAATGAATCTTTTCAATCGCCATAGTGGCACAGGAGCGTCCCTGAGCCCGCGAGACAATCTGTGTTTTGCTCAAGGACACTTCAGCAGAGCAGATGTTTGCTGTCACAGGTGACAGAATGGATCTCGCCGTGACTGAAGGGTGATGCGTCTCTCTGAGCGTTTTACATTCACCTTTTACCAACTTGTTTGATGAGATACCGGAAGACAGATCCCACAAAAAACCTGCGATAAACAGCTGCATTTTCAGCTCATTGTACATTTTTCCAACCCTTGAATCGTATTGTGATAATAATAGATTGCATCAGTGGCAATGCAGTCTTTATTCAAACTCGATCTTTTTACAGTTTTATTGAGCTCAACTGAAGCAAAAAGCTGTAAATAGTATTTTTTAGTCTGATATGGAAACTGATCTGAGTCGGCAGCAGTTTGCCATTTTAACATACTGCTAATTAACCACTAACGGAGCGCTCGTAACTCTATAAAACTTAAAATGCTGATTTTTTTGAATGCCATTGTGAATCTTGAAGTCACAATACTGATCAGAACTTCTGAATTGGCTGCTTTAGACAAATCCTGCTTATTGAACTCCATCTGGAGACGTGATTTTTATAAGCCACGACTTAAAGCTTCTGAGCAAACGGACTTTTGTTCAGCAGCAGCTGAGGCCGAGTTAAAAGGACTCATCAGCAGAAGCGCATTCATGACTTCAACCATTCAATATTTTCAAAAAAACTGTAATTATGCAAGATATTTCTCATTTAGCAAACAAATCCCTGTTAAACTACAGAACCAGAGCTTCTTTTTATGCGGCTTCTCTCATTTTAAAATATATATTGAAAGTATTAAAGTTGAATTTTTAAAGATTAATTGATTAAATAAATTGGAAAATTATGACACATTTGTGTTTCCTCTGACTGTTTACGTGTAAAAATCTGTTTCCAAATCAGAAATATTTTACATTAGACGTGCACATTCACTGTCTATTTTTTATAAATGTTATATTTCCAAAATAAAGCATCAAATAAAACAGGAAGTGAAAATAAAATCTCTCGAGCTCGGAGGTCGACTGAGGATGGATTACCAACAGAGATCCACCAGAACAGAAGCACCGCGACTCCTTCACACGACATGATGCAGCCGTTAAACATCCATAAGATCACTTCATATGCCGTCTTCTTTTTATTTATTTTATTTTCCAGGAACAGAGCGATCTCACGTCTCCGAGGACAAACTGAATCAGAAGCTATACAGTAATTAGCAGCAGGCGGATGCGCTCGGGGCTTTCCTGTTCTCTCCTATTTGCTGAGCGCATCATTTGCGAATTTCCCCTTATCAATGCGAATGGACATGGACGTTTTCATTGGGTTTAACAATCAGTTCAGGTTTGCGGAATCCAATTTCTTTTCTGAAATAACTGGTTCGATAAAGTCGACCATGGAAAACAATCCCAAAGTCTCTATTCTTATTTCCTCAGAGGCTGTGCCACTGAATAATAACAGCCGCAGTCACTCTGTGCTTCCATAAATCTCTCAAGAAGTTTTTTTTTTTCCCTTCCCGTCATTATAATTGACGGCGTTTTAAAAACCTTTTGATTCTACTCGCTTGATGCCCTCTTACACAAAGGGCAGCTGCATTAGACGACGAGAAATAAGCGACGATAAAAAGGGAATTACAAACACTGGTGCGCTTGTTTCTCGTCTCTCATGTTTATCGAGTCAAACCCCCGGAAATAAAAGCAAACAAAATGATCAATAAAAATTTCAAAGAGGAACCCTCTCCTCTTTTGTTTATGAAGAACAGTTTACCGCTTCCTCTGCTCAATTTTTATTTTTTCTTCCCGTCCTCCGGCTCGGCGAAGCTGCAGCACGGCCGACGTCAAAGGTGAGTGGACGCGTCGGTCGATGTCGTGCTCTGCTTTTTTGTGTTTTCGCAGCGACTGTCAAACTGTATCGACGCCTGTTCACAAATGGCCCAAAACACTAAAAATCATTCTTATCCTCTGTTGAGGCCCTTCACACTTGTATCAGGAGTTCTTTCTGTACTTTTCTCCACCTGACAAACTCAGCCTTGAAAAGATTTCCACAATGAACATGACACAAATCGTCCCTCCTAATTATATTTTCATTACGGCGTCAAGGGAAAGGCTGCTGCAGTGGAACTCTATCGGCTGTCATCGCACCGCAAAGCCTCCGGAGGCTAAATATACACCCAAACGCATTATGTGACTTTTGCTGAGTTGGAAGCCCGACATCTTCTCAGTCCATCACTTTACCCAGAGTCAGTCAACTGGTAAATATGCCACTTAAATTCATTAGACATTGGCTCATATAGAGAGTAATTATTTGGAGTCCTGTGCCTCCATCCGGTTAGTGCAGGAGTCAATTAGGGTGAACAACTGAATGTTAACTGGCTCATTAGATGGCGGGAAACAAAAGCAAATGCCACATTTCCATAGGAGTGCTGCCACTTTGCTGAGTGAAGAGTCAGCAGGCCAAACATAAAGCAGCTCAGACGATCCATACGCAGGATTTAATAACTGGAATAGGTCCAGTTGTTGGTGAACACAGGTTGTTTTTTTTCTGTAGTGAAACAGGAAGAAGGAGCGATTAAAGCTGCACACAGTCACTCGAGATGAAAACATTCTTTCAGTGAATTTCTGTCACGCCGACGACATCTGAACTAAATTAATTTCTGACACATCCAACGGCTCAGTATGTGGACAAACACTAACACAGATTATAGAATAAAGAAGTAAAGGTTAAAAGGAGAAGCAGCAACTTGTCTCTTTTGAAGTAGAAAGTAATTATTAGTTGTGTCCCAATTTTTAAGAGGTCAACCTGTAGATAGAAAATGACACGACTGTGTTTTTTTTCTCACTGTCTGACATTAAATCAGACGAAACTTTTCCTGTTTCAGGTCAGTTAGGATTAACAAAATTATTTCTATTTGCTAAACACCAGAATAATGAGACAGCAAATTTTTTAGAGATTTTATTATTATTATTATTTTTCTTCAAAGTCAGATGTTTTCATACATTAAGACAACTATGCCTTCAACCTATTTGGGAAATCCCAGATGATGATGTCATGGCTTTTGATTGTCAACATGTGAGGTAACTGGAGGCACCTGTGGATGTATTTTAAAGCACACCTCAAACACGCTGCTTCCTTTTGTGACAACATCTAAATAAATCAGCCAAGATACCAGGAAGAGAACCACAAGTCTAGTTCATCCTTGGGTACAATTTCCAGATGCCTGAAGGTTCATCTGTTTAAACACAAGTATGAACACCATGGAAATGTCCAGCCATCAGGAAGGAGACGGGTTCTGTGTCCCAGAGACGAAGTGTTTTGGTGCAAAATGTGCACATCAACCCCAGAACAAAAGCAAAAGATCTTGTGAAGATGCTGCTGAAGCTGCATGCTGGACTGGTATCCACAGTGACACCAGTCCGACATGGGCTGAAAGGATACTAGAGAGGAAGAAGACATTACTCCAAAAGAAGCATAAAAAAAGACAGATTACAGTTTGTAAATGCAAACAGGGACGAAGACCTTCATTAGTGGAGACATGTCCTGTGGTCTGATGAAACTAAAACTGAACTACAAGCCTGAGAACAGCATCCCAACTGTGAAGCACGGGGGCGGCAGCATCATGCTGTGGAAGGACTGGTGCACTTCACACAATAGACGGCATCATGAGGAAAGAAGATTATGTGGAAATATTGAAGCAACATCTCCAGACATCAGACAGGAAGTTACAGCTTGGGACCAAACGGGTCTTCCAGATGGATCGCCAGATTAGCGACAAAGTGGAAGTAAGTAGAAAGAATTTCGGTAATGCTAACCGACCTAAAACAGGAAAAGATCCTTTTTATACAGTGGATGTAAACTTCTGGTTTCAACTGCATATGACAGATTACTCCAAGTGAACTGTAGGAACGTAATAATCTAGAAGGAAAATCTGCTTAATTCACATGAAACAACGAAGTCTTCAGATGTGACACTTGAACTTTTGTTGATCTGCGTTCTTCATGTTAAGTTCCACCAAACACTAAATACGTAACATCAACATGTCGGGCTGCAATTAACGATTATTTTTATGTTTCATTTATCTACTGGATACGTTTTTAAATTAACCAACCAATTATTTAACCTATAAAATGTGGAATAAGAAGGAAAAAAAAAAAGGTTTCTCACCACTCACACAAAAGCCAAACATTTTGACAGGTTGGAAGCAAAAAAAAATAAAAAATAGCACAATAATATAGTTCTAAAAATAACTCAAATGATTAAATGGGCGTCCAAATGGTTTGCTTTCCGCTGATAAACCAGCGAGCTACGAATCCTCACAATGCTGCGGCGCTCACACATTCATATGATAATTCTGAGGGTTATTTATATATGTGAAATGCAAAATCTGGATCCCTTTCATAGAAAAAATAACAAGCAGTGTTTCACACCGACTATCCTGCCGGACAAAAAACAGCCTCTTTACTCGGAGGCAGTCACAAATGATCCACCCTTGAACTAAAGAGAAAGAAAACATCCATATATTGATCTTAACGGTGATAGCCAGAGAACCCATTACCATTTGGTCGGATTATTTTTATGACATTTATGATGAAGATAACGAAAAAAAATAAAATAAAAAAATGCTGCCCGGCTGTAGAGGCTTGTTTACAACCTTTTGTCTGGTGAGTTCTGGTGGTTTGTGGAGATTGTTATCTGCAGCGAGGACGGCTCCAGCTGAACAAATAACCCGACATCACACACACACAGCCACACGAGGGGATGTATGATGCAGAGCCCGACAGATGTAACAAGCAGACTTTTTTTTTTTTTATTTTGGGGTGGCGATGAAACACGAGGAATAAGAAGAGTCACTCTGGACAACAGAGGAACCGCATTTCCTTTCTAAGTGGCAAAGGAAGTGATACTCGAGCATCTCGACCGCAGAGCTGGCTGCAACTACGGAAAAATCGCCTACAAGTCTGACGGCATTACAGCCAGCGATGCGCCGGGACACCTTCCAACAGAGCAGGACGAAGAGGGGAAAAAGACAAGAGATATAACAATGAAAATAAATGATGTGCAAATAAACCACATGCATTCACGCTCAATCAGACCAGGCTGGGTTTCTTCTTCCTGGAGGAGGAGGAGGAGGAGGCTGCAGAGAAAAGTGAGCTAAGCACAGGAGAAATGTGATTCAATTTTTGCTCTCATCCATCTCTGTATATCACCATGACTCTACTGAAAGTGTTTTCCTATTGGCAAATGTGGCAGCGCTTCGGTAATAAATCACGAGCAAAAAGCTGTGGCCCCCAGCTCAGGCGACATGATTCTCAACAATTGGATTTCTCCTCCCGTGCTTTCGTTATCGCGGCAGCCGTGAAGAACAGTTCAGCCACCGACACGACGCCAGTCCCGCCGTCGCCGTCGTTTAATTAATAAATAAATATTTCCCGCGTTTTATTGCCACGAGTTCACTGGAAAAGTGGCTATAAACTCACATGTGGAGGCATTATTATTGTAATTGTTGCAGTTTAAGTGTTCAAGTGAAGTAAGGATTCCACATTAACAATGAAATGTGCGCTTCATTGAAAATATCCATTAATAAAGGATGGATGCGCCTCCCCTCCCTCCCAGAGGCGAAATGTAAAGCTATGCAAATGAAACCACGCAACCACACGCACACATACTCAAGCCTCATCTTCCTTTCGCAACTACAACTAATACAAACTCCAAGCATAACAATTGGACCTGCGAGCGATGTTAAACATTTGCAGCTGTGCCCTCTTGCCTGCGCAATTTCCATCAACTGTCCAAGCAAAAAACGGTGAGAGGTGTTTAGTGAAAGGAGGCTAAAAATAATAAATAAAATAAATGCAAATTAGTAGCCAGAAATTGGATTTTGCGCTCGCCAGAAAAGCATCCTGAAAACGATGCGAGGAGCTTCAGAGACAAAGAGAGAGTGAGAGGGGTGGTGGTGGTGGTGGTGGTGGAGAGAGGAAAAAGATGGGAGTGGGAGTGGAGGTGGGTGTGAACACAACAGCCACTGGAAGAGTTTTGAAGAGACGGCAAATGATCCGCGGGGTGAACGAGTGCAGGCCTCGTTACAGTCAGCAATTACCAAACATAACAGCCCTTATACGGACCGGACGCCTGTAATCCTGGATGGTTCGCTTTAATTTGCCCTCCTCTCCGGTTGTTTATGTTGCGACTGTGAGCGTTGCTCAGGATGAAAACAAAAAAACAGGCTTTTGTGTCGGTCGGGGGAGATTTATATATTTAATTCTATCACTGATGAAAATCCATAAATGCCTAATTGTGAATCCCGTTTGCCTGTTTACATCCTGGTGCCGACGTAAGGCCTGTGAAGTTGTGCGTCTTCTGCCAAGCAGATGGGGAGCAAAAGAGCATCAGAGCATGACAATATAATGAGTCTACTAATCACAGCATCCAGCCAAGCAGACAATAGAGCCACTGTCAACAGTTACAATACTGGAAACTGGAGACCAAAAAGAAAAAAAACAAAAAAACTTTCATGTGGACAATCCTCAAGCAGGAACCAACAGGATCAGCAGTCACTTTATCACCATAACACTGGATCAGCCGGTACTGTTACACCGGTACTGTATGTGAGGAACCAAAAACTTCTAATATCAATATAAGAGCCAACATCTTTCATATATGTAAGTGTATTCAGAGTAAGTTAGAATCACACTGTAGAGGGAAAATGTTCCAGTTATATATTTTAAAAAGTAGTTCGCAGCCTACAGTGAAGACACCACTTAACTCCGCACCATCTGCTCTGCTGCATGCGCTGCAGGCAGTAATACAATCAACAGAGTCAGAGTTGCTCCGCTGGACAAATCATAAGATTACACCATTTCTAAATGATAACAACAAGTACTTTTTATGAATTATGTTAAAAAATAAGTTTTTCTGGGGCGCCGCTATAGCTCACCGGATTGAGCTAGCGTCCCATGTGCAGGGCTACAGTCTCGATGTGGAGGTCATGAGGTCGAATCCCGTTCATGGCCCTTTCCCACATGTCCTCCCCCCATTCCTCTCCCCTACTTTCCTGTCTCTCTCTCACTGCACTGTCAAATAAAGGCACAAAGGCCAAAAAAATAACTTAAAATAATAATAATAGTAATAATAAATTTTTCTGTCAAACATAGAAGTCGATATCGATACATCTGTGAAAGGTCAATAATTGTCCTGCCACCATATTGGACTGACTCTAGTTTCAGTAAATGTAAGTTCATTCTCTCAGCTTTTACTTAAATCTCAAGGAATCATGAAGCCATTTTTTCCCCCATTTTCTATGACGTCTCGACTACGATCAAAACAGAATAAATAGGACGATAATTAACGGCAAAACAAACAACTCATTTCAAAAAGCTTCCATTTAGGAGTAATCGTGGTCTTAAACTGACACACAGCTTTTAACGCTAGATGTAAAATGCTGCAGGTGTGTGCAGCACCGCAACTAAAAGCAGTTTTCCTACAGTCAGTACATAGACACAGGACTTTAGCCAGTTGCCTGAAGGACTTTGGGACTACTTGAACAGAGACATTTGGTGGCATCTTATTGTTCAGTGAAGCTCAGTATGTGTTTGTCATAGCAATTGCAAAATCAACATATTTTAACCCTTGTGCGTCCATTAGGACATTTTTGTCCTTTTTATTTTAGATAATTTTGCCCGTGTTAACACTTTTTGCATAGAATTTTGAATGTGAACCTCATCATGCATCGATCATGATAATATACAGAGCACGCAAAAAGAAGTTACAATGAGGCCTTAAGGACAACGTTCATCGTTGACACATCCTCTTGGCACTTATTATATGAAGAATAAACCATTTTTACAGGGTTAAAATCCTGAAAATGACTCAATATTTGGTAATTATGATCAGGATTGGTGTAGATTCAAAGAGAGAAGCCTCTGAAAGTGTAAAAAAATATTAATTTTACTGGCATTGTTTTGGATGTGGAGCCCTCAAGGACTTCAGTGGAACATTTTTGAATTGATGCTTCAGAGTTAGAGACGTGATGGAGGAATTTATTTTACCGACTAAACACTGAACCCAAAATGGATTCAACTATTAAAACCAACCTTCCCTCTTTTTTTCAAAAAAATACCTCAGTTTGAGGAACAGAAAATGCTTTATTATCTATTTCAGCAGGTTTTTTTTCTTCTTTTTTAGCCTAGCATGGTGCTGCTCAGAGTGACCAACCCACAAACAGCTACAGGCATCGCTGCAGCTGCCCCTCAGCGTCCCTCAGCTCATGGTTGGAGTTTTGTTCAGTACCACGAGTGTCGAGCACTCAGACCTTCGATAACCAAATCCAAAGGCTCAGCTAAAAAGATGTTATAAAACATTAAAATATGTTGCTATTACAACATATGGAAGATGATTCTGCAAAGTCAGTCTGGTTTTATTCTGAAGGAGTAAAGCACAGGTGATACAAATGGACGACGTTAATTTTCCTTTATGGACACAATTGGTGTGTCGAGCTTTGTGATCTTCCTCAACACCAGTTCACTGTGGATTCCTTGTTTCCATTCTGTCTTATTATACACATGAATTTCTAAATGTTCAAAGACTAATTCTCTCCACTGACGAGACGCGTCCCATTTGCCTGTGAAGTCTAATAGTCTACTAATGACAACCAGCCCTGAAATTGTTAAATATTGCCTCGTGGCCCTGTGTGTTTGAGGTGACATTGGAAAAAAAAAACTAATTATGATCTGTCTGAGGGTCTCATTTTTGGCTCCTGAAGTGACAGAATAAATTAGCAAGTAGCAAATGTTTTAAGAAAAATACTAAATACTCCCACAAGACGGACTCGACTGGGGTTGGTTTCTTTTTGTAAAATTATTAGGGAGCATCTTTTTCAGCCATGACAAACTGTTTTCTGTCTTTTCCCTCTAATTGGTTTGGACTCAAGTAATGAAACCCTCAATTAGTTGTGTTGTTTCATGTCGGCGGCAGCCTGAACTCCAAATATAGATGTGTGACAAATTAAAGGAAAAACTAAAATAAATGAATTCAGCTGCACAGATTTACTTCATTGCACATTTAAGAACAAACATCCAGCCGTGCAGGAAGTATTATAGCAGGGCTTCAGTGCATAATCCACTCATTACAAACCTAAAGGGACATTTGAGAGTTGGATTTTGCTAAAATATGGGTCAGATGAGTCATCTGACAGTACGGGCCTCGACGCTGAGGGCGTCCGGTGGTTCCGTTATGCAGCAGGAGGCGTTTTTTTCCAGCATCGTTTGCCCCCTTAGAGGGAATTTTTCGCTGCAAAGTCCTTCTGAGTGGTCGTCTCTATCATGTGATGACACATTTCCACCCGGATACGGCATCCACAGAGCACGAGGAGTCACTGGATGGTCTGAGAACGACGTGAATCATATGTTTTGACCTCAACAGTCACCAGATCTCAACACAGCTGAACAGCAATGGGAGATTTTGGACCGACAGCAGTCTCACCATCATCATCAAAACACCTAATTAGGTATATTTTATGGTTTCCAGTCCCTCCACTGGACCTTCAGAGTCTGCACCATAAATGCAAACATCTTACTATGAACTTTAACAGCCACAATAACATCAGCAGCATTTTATCATCTAAAAATCATTGCCAGAATCAAAGGTGTAGCGTCTGAGCCAGACTTAGAGAGACTAATCCATGTGTTTGTCTCCAGCAGGTTAGACTGCTGCTCACTGGCCTCTCTAAACAAGCTGTAGGACGGCTGCAGTTTATCCAGAACGCTGCTGCTCGACTCCTGACTAGAACCAGGAAGTACGACCACATTAGTCCAGCGCTCAAGTCTCTGCACCGGCTTCCTGTCGCTCAGAGAATTGACTTTAAAACAGCTTTCTGACATGTTAGCACCATCTGAACCATGTCAGGCTCTGAGAACCTCGGGAGGGGGGGGGGGTCTCCTGCTGGAGTCAGAACCAAACAGTCCAGTTTTAAGCAGCTAAAATCTGGAACTGGATTTCAGAAGATGTGAGACAGACCTCAACTCATGTTCACATCCAGGCTGAAAACAGTTCTGTTTAGTTGTGCATATGGCAGCTGAAGGTATTTGATCTGTACCCTTCTAATCAATGATTATATTTATGTTCTTATAAATTGATTTGATCTGCCTCTTTGCTTTTAATGTAATTCATTAATAATTGTGTTTATGTTCTGTGGACTGATTTTATCTGTCTTCTTATACTTTTGTGTGAAGCACCTTTGAACTACCTCAGATACAAATTGTGCTATACAAACAGACCTGCCTTGTCTTGCCTAAGACACTTCATGTGAAGGGCGTACAAAGTCCTTACTACGTTTTTATTTTCATCTTTATTGTGCTTTTGTATTTCTTGCGTTATTTTCTTCACTGCTTCATGTGCAGCTGACTTTCCCTGGTAACCCATCAACAGTGATCGTGTCTTTATGCAACTTTTTTCTGCACAACTGTTAATTTAATGAGAGAAAAGCAGTCACATTTGAGAAGCTAGAACCAGTAAGTGAGGATGTTTACCACTTTGAGGAAGTAAAATTACTTCCTATGAGTCTGGATGGCACCAAAGTTCAGCATTAAATGGGCCCCGGGGCTGTATTTTCTACTTTTTTTTACAGAGCGGAGCATCAATAAGCTCAGATGTTATCAGTTCCACTATCAGTACTGGCGAAATTAGGAAAATAGATTTCCTATTTGTTATTGCAACATAAACGCTGTCTTGCATACGTTAAATCATCAACTTTGGGTTGTTTTTTTTTTTTTGCCATTCCCAGTCCTGAAGAGAGTTCGAAGGCTGACTCTCTGCGTCAAAACACTACGGTAACACACAGCAACACTTCACTGGAGTCGATGCTGACGAGGTTCAATGTCACACGTGCAACGAGAGCAGAAACACGATCGATCTGTGAAAACATCCAGTAGAAGTTCAGGTCGCACAAATATAAAGTTTGTACTGTTTAGCTGCTTGCTTCATCTCTAATTGCTCCTTGGGTGTAACGATATTATAAGAAAATGATGATTAACAGTAGCCAGCTGGTTCCTCAGTCATGGGCGTGTTCATAAAGGACGGATTTGCAACTTTATTTCTCATAATTTCCACCGTTTCTGAACTTAATGTCGTCAAAAAGTAAAAGAAACTCAAGTCCTACATAGAAGGGATAAGTGAAAAGGAGGAGATTTTATAAAGCAATGTGAATTTTGTTCCTGATTAGTTTAATTTCTCTTCAAAAAAAATGACAGATAAGACTTCTGTTAAAGCGCCATATCAATGAGCAGTATCTGTAAGAGACAATACTCAGTTATTAAAATGATGGACTGTGAATTACCTCAGCAATTAATGAACAAATCATTCCTTATCTCGCCAATAAGAACTAAATCTACAACAGGCTGGAGCTACTATTGTCTGAATTAAATTATAACAGCAAAGGTGTGCAAGTTTTTACCGCAGGAGAGCAGTCATATAGAAATGTAACGCTGGATGTGGGGCTTTTTAAAGACTGAAAGGGAGTTTAGTTCATTATGATTTAAAAAAAATAACTAAATAAAAAAGACCTTTCATTCGCTTGAGCATTTCTAATTACAGTTCACCATGATGATGCTGTGTGCTGTTAATTAATACGCTTGTCTGAGAGGCGACGCGACGCTGCCACCAGGTTCAATGCGGGCTTCAGCACCAAGGACAGCGCCTTCAGAGAGGCTCTCCACGGAGCCGCCTCCATCGGCTGATTTAGGAAAAACCAAACGCGTGTGTGATTACCTCAGGAAAAGGTTAGCGCTGAGAGATTTCAGGTGATTAACGCTCACATTTAGACGATATAGCTGCATTAGAACGACCCTGAACGTGGACACGGCGCGCTGAATGTGGGAGTAACTGTTCATTTCATCCAGGTTGTTTTGCTCTCAGCTGAAACTTAACAGAACTGCGACTTTATTTAACCAGGAAAAGTCTCATTGACATTGAAAATCTCTTTCTTTATATTCACAATATATGGTGAAACTACATCCTGAAGATAAGAAATCAACATATTAGTAGAGATCAGGAACATAACTAGCAAAATAATCATCTGTCGAAACATCTACAGACTGATGATTTTGCCTCCAAGTCATTTAGGAACACTTTAAACGTGTTTAAAGAGAGCAGCTCTTGAAGTTTCAGGTCTTTCTGCAG